>NW_027660035.1:0-52270 GCF_963082525.1 Nesoenas mayeri
GACCCCTATAGACCCCCATAGACCCCTATAGACCCCCTGACCGCCCACCTTCAACATCACCGCCACCATCACCAACAAGAGTGAGACCCTATACACCCTATAGACCCCTATAGACCCCTATAGACCCCCTGACCGCCCACCTTCAACATCACCGCCACCATCACCAACAAGAGTGAGACCCTATACACCCTATAGACCCCTATAGACCCCTATAGACCCCTATAGACCCCCATAGACCCCTATAGACCCCCTGACCGCCCACCTTCAACATCACCGCCACCATCACCAACAAGAGTGAGTGGGACCCTATAGACCCCTATAGACCCCTATAGACCCCTATAGACCCCCTGACCGCCCACCTTCAACATCACCGCCACCATCACCAACAAGAGTGAGACCCTATACACCCTATACACCCTATAGACCCCTATAGACCCCTATAGACCCCCTATAGACCCCCATAGACCCCTATAGACCCCCTGACCGCCCACCTTCAACATCACCGCCACCATCACCAACAAGAGTGAGTACAGACCCTATGGACCCCTATAGACCCCTATAGACCCCTATAGACCCCCTGAACCCCCACCTTCAACATCACCGCCACCATCACCAACAAGAGTGAGTACAGACCCCTATAGACCCCTATAGACCCCTATACACCTCCTATAGACCCCCTGAACCCCCACCTTCAACATCACCGCCACCATCACCAACAAGAGTGAGTGGGACCCTATAGACCCCCTATAGACCCCTATAGACCCCTATAGACCCCCTGACCGCCCACCTTCAACATCACCGCCACCATCACCAACAAGAGTGAGTATAGACCCTATAGACCCCTATAGACTCCTATAGACCCCCTGAACCCCCACCTTCAACATCACCGCCACCATCACCAACAAGAGTGAGTGGGACCCTATAGACCCCTATAGACCCCTATAGACCCCCTATAGACCCCTATAGACCCCCTGAACCCCCACCTTCAACATCACCGCCACCATCACCAACAAGAGTGAGTGGGGACCCTATAGACCCCTATACACCCCTATAGACCCCTATAGACCCCCATAACCCCCACCTTCAACATCACCGCCACCATCACCAACAAGAGTGAGTGACACCCCAAAACCCCCCTGACCCCTATAGACCCCCCTAAACCCCCCTGACCCCCCACCTTCAACATCACGGCCACCATCACCACCTCATATACAGCCTATAGACCCCCTGACCCCCCATAGACCCCTCATAACCCCCCCATAGACCCCCCGAACCCCCATAACCCCCCTTCAGCATCGCGGCCACCATCACCACCTCATATACAGCCTATAGACCCCCTGACCCCCCATAGACCCCCATAGACCCCTCATAACCCCCCATAGACCCCCCGAACCCCCATAACCCCCCTTCAGCATCGCGGCCACCATCACCGACAAGAGTGCGCGACCCCCCACCCCCTGTCCCCCACCCCCCCGGGCACCTTCACCCAGAGTCACCACGTGGGGACCCCCCAACCCCCCCCCCGTGACCCCCATGGTCCCCTCCCCCAGCTCCCCTCTGGCTGTCCAGAGGGGTCACCTGAGGTCACCAGACCCCCGCCCCTCCCCCACCTAACAGCCCCGACCCCACCTAACGGCCCCTCCCCCACCCCGACCCCCGCCCCTCCCCCACCTAACGGCCCCGACCCCACCTAACGGCCCCTCCCCCACTCTGACCCCAACCCTGACCACACCTAATGGCCCCGCCCCTCCCCCACCCTGACACTGCCCCTCCCCCGCAGCCATCGTGCTGGTGATGGGCAAGGAGGGGGTGACCCCATCCCCCCCTGACCCCGCCCCTCCCCCCCCGCAGCCATCGTCCTGGTGATGGGCAAGGAGGGGGTGACCCCATCCCCCCACTGACCCCGCCCCTCCCCCACCTGACGGCCCCTCCCCCTCGCAGCCATCGTGCTGGTGATGGGCAAGGAGGGGGTGACCCCATCCCCCCCTGACCCCGCCCCTCCCCCACCTAACGGCCCCTCCCCCCCCGCAGCCATCGTGCTGGTGATGGGCAAGGAGGGGGTGACCCCATCCCCCCCTGACCCCGCCCCTCCCCCCACTGACCCCGCCCCTCCCCCCCCGCAGCCATCGTGCTGGTGATGGGCAAGGAGGGCGTCCACGGCGGCGTCGTCAACAAGAAATGCTACGACATGGCCGCCCACCTGCGGCGCTCCCAGTACTGAGGGACCGGGACCCACCGGGATCCACTGGGGACCACCGGGATCCACCGGGATCCACTGGGGACCACGGGACCCCCGGGACCAGCAGGAGCCTCCAGGGGACCACCAGGACCTGCCCCTCCCCCCCCCCCGCTGCCGGCAGCAAAATAAACAAACAGCCTGTGGGGAGAGAACGTGTGGGGCTCGTGGGGGGACGTGTGGGGCTGGGACGTGTGGGGCTCGTGGGGGGACGTGTGGGGCTGGGACGTGTGGGGCCAATGTGGGGCTGGGATGGGGCTGTGGGGATGAGACGTGTGGGTGATGTGGGGCTGGGGGGGGTTGTGGGGCTGAGCTCTGGGCCTTGCTGGCGCTGTGGGGGGCAGGGCTGGGGCTGTGGGGTGTGTCCCCGTCTCCCGGACGCCTGGGTCCCTCCCGGACGCCTGGGTCCAAGGTCTGCGCCACGCCCAGGGGTCAGAGGTCGCCGTGGGGCAGCAGCCACGTCACCCCCCCCTCCTCCCCCCCAGGCCCACGGGGGGGGTGGGGCCGGGGGGCGGAAGCGGCTCCGGCTCGTTCAGCCCTTTTAAGGGCAACGGCCGCGGCGCTTCCCCTTCCCCCCCCCCCCCCCCCCTCCGTGAGTCACAGCCCGGACGCCTGGGTCCCTTGTGGGGCCGGACGCCTGGGTCCCTTGCGGGGCCGGACGAGCCCCACGGCGGGATCCACGGTGTGGGGCGCGGATGGGGGACCAGGCGTGTGAGCCCCATAAGGGCCCCAGCGCCGCCATGGGGGGGGGAGGGGCGGGTGTGGGGCAGTTATGGGGCGGCTGTTCCGGCCCCTCCCCCCGCTCAGTGCGGGTCCCTGACCCCGGTGACCCCCGGTTCGTCTCCCCTGCGCCCACCGGTCCCGGCGGCGCCCGGGAGGGGCGGAGCCTCAGCAAAGCCCGCCCACCGCGCAGCCAATCCCCGCCGCCTGCCCTTCCCGCCTAAACACCCTCCGCCAATGAGCGGCGCGACGTCGTCAGCGCCGGGACCGCGCCCCCTCGGCTGGGGGACACGCCCACAAGCGGCTCCCGAAAGCCACGCCCTCTCCTTGTCCACGCCCCCAACCCCGCCCCTTTAGGCCAGGCCACGCCCCCGCGCCTGCGACACGCCCCCTCCCCCAGGGCCGCGCCTCCCGCCCCGCTCACAGCTCCTCCCACTGCCCCGCGCTCCGCCTCCCGCACAGACCCCGCCCCCTCCGCCGGAAGCCACGCCCCTCGCCGGCCGCGCGCAGGCGCGCGGCGCACGCGCAGTCCCGCCCCGAGTCACCTTGGGGTCCGGACCCCCCGGGTCCCCGCGTCCCCCGGTCCCGCGTGTCCCCGCGTGTCCCCGCGCGTCCCCCGCTCCGCGTGTCCCGGACCCGCGTGTCCCGATGGCGGCGGCTCCGGCGGCTCCGGCGGCTCCGGCCGAGCGGCCCAAGACGTCCCCGAAGTCCGTGAAGTTCCTGTTCGGCGGCCTGGCCGGGTGAGACCCGAACCGGCACCGGGACCGGGAACGGGACCGGGACCCCGAAACCGGGACCCGGGACCGGGACCGAGAACGGGACCCCGAACCGGGACCCCGAACCGGGACCCCAAAACCGGGACCCTGAACCGGGACCGGGACCGAGAACGGGATCCCGAACCGGGACCCCGAAACCGGGACCCCACAACCGGGACCGGGACCCCAAAACCGGGACCCCGAACCGGGACCCTGAACTGGGACCCCAAAGGCGGGATGGGGTTCAGGCTGATTCTGGGGTGTCTCGCACTGATTTTGGGGTGAATTGCCGTGTTTTTGGCACAGAATGGGCGCCACGGTGTCTGTGCAGGGTGAGTGGGTCTCGGGGTGGGTTTCGGGGTGCCTCACACGGTGGTTTTGGGGTGAAATCCTGTGTTTTTGGTGCAGAATGGGCGCCACAGTGTCTGTGCAGGGTGGGGTGGGTCTCGAGGTGTCTCACACGGTGATTTTGGGGTGAAATCCTGTGTTTTTGGCACAGAATGGGCGCCACGGTGTCCGTGCAGGGTGGGGTGGGTCTCGGGGTGCCTCACACGGTGGTTTTGGGGTGAATTCCCGTGTTTTTGGCACAGAATGGGCACCACGGTGTCTGTGCAGGGTGGGTGGGTCTCGGGATGGGTTTCGAGGTGCCTCACATGGTGGTTTTGGGGTGAAATCCTGTGGTTTTGGCACAGAATGGGCGCCACAGTGTCCGTGCAGGGTGGGTGGGTTTCGGGGTGGGTCTCGGGGTCCCTCATACGGTGGTTTTGGGGTGAAATCCTGTGTTTTTGGTGCAGAATGGGCGCCACGGTGTTCGTGCAGCCGCTGGACCTGGTGAAGAACCGGATGCAGCTGAGCGGGGAGGGGGCGCGGACGCGCGAGTTCCCCACGAGCTTCCACGCGCTGGCGGCCATACTGAGGAACGAGGGGCTGCGCGGCATCTACACCGGGTACGGCACCAGAACACCCCAAAACACCCCAAAAACACCCCAAAAACACCCCAAAACACCCCAAAACACCCCATTGAACCCCCTGAGCCCCGGGTTCATCCTGCGCAACGAGGGGCTGCGCGGCATCTACACCGGGTACGGCACCAAAACACCCCAAAACACCCCCAAAACCACCCCATTGAACCCCCATTTCGGGGTGTCTGACCCATTTCAGGGTGTCTCCCCCCGTTCCAGGGTGTCTGACCCGTTTGGGGTGTCTGACCCGTTTGAGGTGCCTGTTTGGCGCAGGCTGTCTGCGGGGCTGCTCTGAGTGTCTCCCCGTTTGCGGGTGTCTGACCCGTTTGGGGGTGTCTCCCCCATTTGGGGTGTCTGACCCGTTTGGGGGTGTCTGACCCATTTGGGGGTGTCTGACCCGTTTGGGGTGTCTGACCCGTTTTGGGGTGTCTGACCCGTTTGGGGTGTCTGCCCCATCCCAGGCTGTCAGCGGGGCTGCTCCGGGTGTCTGACCCGTTTGGGGTGTCTGACCCGTTTTGGGGTGTCTGACCCGTTTGGGGTGTCTGCCCCATCCCAGGCTGTCAGCGGGGCTGCTCGGGTGTCTGACCCGTTTGAGGTGTCTGACCCGTTTTGGGGTGTCTGACCCGTTTGGGGGTGTCTGACCCATTTGGGGGTGTCTGACCCGTTTTGGGGGTGTCTGACCCGTTTTGGGGTGCCCGTTTGGCGCAGGCTGTCTGCGGGGCTGCTCCGCCAGGCCACGTACACCACGACGCGCCTGGGGATCTACACGGTGCTGCTGGAGCGTTTGGGGGGCGCTGACGGGACCCCCCCCCCGTTCCTGGCCAAGGCCGCCATGGGCATGACGGCCGGTGCCGCCGGCGCCTTCGTGGGCACCCCGGCCGAGGTGGCGCTGATCCGCATGACGGCCGACGGACGGTGAGAACGGGGAGAAAACACCCTGATTTGGGCAAAACATGGGAATCCCGACCCAAACTGGGGGGGTTTGACCCAAACGGGGGCGGTTTAACCCAAACGGGGGCGTTTTAAACCCAAACGAGGGGGGTTTAAACCCAAACGGGGGGTCCTGACCTGCCCGGCCGAGGTGGCGCTGATCCGCATGACGGCCGACGGACGGTGAGAACGGGGAGAAACACCCCGAAATCGGGCAAAACACGGGAATCCCGACCCAAACGGGGGGGGTTTGACCCAAACGGGGGCGGTTTAACCCAAACGGGGGGGTCCTGACCTGCCCGGCCGAGGTGGTGCTGATCCGCATGACGGCCGATGGATGGTGAGAACGGGGCAAAACACCCCAAAATTGGGCAAAACACAGGAATCCAGACCCTAACGGGGGGTTTGACCCAAACAGCGCGTTTTTAACCCGAACGGTGGTTTTCTGACCCCAAATGTTGGGTTTCTGACCCTTTTAACCCAAACGGTGGGTTATTGACCCAGGACTGCAGGTTATTGACCTGGAACAGCGGGTCCTGACCCCAAGCAGCGGGTTTTGCTCGAAACACCGTGTTTTTGACCCAAACACATGTTCTGACCCCAAACACGCCGTTTCTGACCCCAACCGCGCTGTTCCTGACCCCAAACACGCCGTTTCTGACCCCAACCGCGCTGTTCCTGACCCCAAACACGCCGTTTCTGACCCCAACCGCGCTGTTCCTGACCCCAAACGCGCTGTTTCTGGCCCGAACCGCGCTGTTTCTGGCCCCAAATGCACTGTTTCTGACCCCAACCGCGCTGTTTCTGGCCGCACGCGGGTTTTGCCCGAACCGCCGTGTTTCTGCCCCAAACCGGTGCCAGGCTGCCCCCGGATCAGCGCCGCGGGTACCGGAACGTGCTGGATGCGCTGGTGCGGATGGCGCGGGAGGAGGGGATCGGCACGCTCTGGAGGGTACGGCCCCTCACCCCCTGACCCCCGAAACCCACCCTGACCCCCCTGGGATCCCCCATTGACCCTGTGAACCCCCAAACCTGCGAGGGGGGATCGGCACGCTCTGGAGGGTACGGCCCCTCACCCCCTGACCCCCAAAACCCACCCTGACCCCCTGGGATCCCCAAAACCCACCCCGACCCCCCTGGGATCCCCTGGCCCCCCATGAACCCCCAAACCTGCATGGGGGGATCGGCACGCGCTGGAGGGTACGGCCCCTGACCCCCCTGTGACCCCCCATTGACCCTGTGAACCCCCAAACCTGCGAGGGGGGAGGGGGATTTGGGGGGACCCCCCCACACCACACATTCCCAGGGCTGTATCCCCCCCATGGCTCACACTGGGGTGCAGGGGGGTCCATGGGGGGTTTGGGGGTTCATGTTTTGGGGTGCAGGGGGGGTTCATGTTTTGGGGTGCCCCATTGCAGGGCTGTATCCCCCCCATGGCTCACACTGGGGTGCAGGGGGGTTCATGTTTTGGGGTTCACATTTTGGGAGGCCCCGTTCCAGGGCTGTATCCCCCTCATGGCTCACACTGGGGGTGCAGGGGGGTTCATGTTTTGGGGTGCCCCATTGCAGGGCTGTATCCCCACCATGGCTCGCGCCGTCGTGGTCAACGCCGCCCAACTCGCCTCCTACTCGCAGTCCAAGCAGTTCCTGCTCGAGACGGGTACGTGGGGGGACCCCAAAACCCCGGACCCCCCAACAACACCCCCTGACCCCCCCCCCGCGCCCCCGTCTCAATTTTGGGGTGTCCCCCTCCCAGGCCGCTTCCGCGATGATATTTTGTGCCACTTCTGCGCCAGCATGATCAGCGGCTTGGTCACCACGGCCGCCTCCATGCCCGTCGACATTGTCAAAACACGGTGGGTAATTAGCGGGGGGTTAATTAACGAGCAGGGACCCCCCACCCCCGGTACCTTCCCGGGGGGGGGGACGCCCCCAAAATCCCCGTTTTTCACCCCAAAATTGGCCCCCGCAGCATCCAGAACATGCGGACGATCGACGGGAAACCCGAGTATCGCAACGGGCTGGTGAGTCTGGGGGAGTTGGGGGTCCCCCCTGGTTTGGGGTTCCCTTGGTTTGGGGGTTCCCCCGGTTTGAGGTTCCCCTGGTTTGGGGTTCCCCTGGTTTGGGGTTCCCTTGGTTTGGGGGTTCCCCCGGTTTGAGGTTCCCCTGGTTTGGGGTTCCCCCAGTTTGGGGGTCCCCCGGTTTGGGGTTCCCCTGGTTTGGGGTTCCCTTGGTTTGGGGGTCCCCCCGGTTTGGGGTCCCCCTGGTTTGGGGTTCCCTTGGTTTGGGGGTTCCCCCTCGGTTTGAGGTTCCCCCGTTTGGGGGTTCCCCCTCGGTTTTGGGGTCCCCCGGTTTGAGGTTCCCCCGGTTTGGGGTCCCCCTGGTTTGGGGTTCCCCCCCGGTTTGGGGTTCCCCCGGTTTGGGGGTTCCCCCTCGGTTTTGGGGTCCCCCGGTTTGGGGTCCCCCGGTTTGGGGTCCCCCTGGTTTGGGGTTCCCCCGGTTTGGGAGTTCCCCCCTGGTTTGGGGTCCCCCTGGTTTGGGGTTCCCTTGGTTTGGGGGTCCCCACGGTTTGGGGTCCCCCTGGTTTGGGGTTCCCCCGGTTTAGGGGTTCCCCCCCCGGTTTGGGGTTCCCCCGGTTTGGGGTCCCCCTGGTTTGGGGTCCCCCTGGCTTGGGGTTCCCCCCCGGTTTGGGGGCTCCCCAGGGGGTGCTCCAGTATTTTGGGGTCCCCCCATTCTTTGGGGTTCCCGTTTCCCCCAGGAGGTGTCACCAGTTTTGTGTTTCCAGATCCCCCTCGTGCCTTTGGGGTTCCCCCCATTTTGGGGTTCCCCCCATTTTGGGGCGTCCCCCTATTTTGGGCCCCCCCTCCTTATTTTGGGGTCCCTCGATCCCCTGTATGTCCCCCCTTATCTTGAGGGGATTCCCCAGGATTTGGGGGATCCTTGGGGGTTTCTTGAGGTTCCCTGCGGTTTGGGGGTTCCAGCCCCATTTTAGGGGGGTTCCCCAGGGTTTCTGGGGTTCCCCAGGTTTCGGGGTCCCCCCCGAACCCCATTTCTCCCCCAGGTGGTGCGGCTGGAGGGGCTGCATTGCCCCGTTCTCTTTAGGGCTCTCCCTGGTGTTTTTGGGTTTCTCCGCGGGGTTTTTGGGTTTCTCCGCGGGGTTTTTGGGTTTCTCCGCGGGGTTTTTGGGGTTCCCCAGGTTTCGGGGTCCCCCCTGAACCCTGTTTCTCCGCAGGAGGTGCTGGTGCGCGTGGTGCGGCTGGAGGGGCTGCATTGCCCCCCATTCTCTTTAGGGCACTCCCTGGGGTCTGGGGGCTCTCCGTGGTGTTTTTGGGTTTCTCCTCGTGGTTTTCGGGGTTCCCCGGGTTTCGGGGTCCCCCCGAACCCCGTTTCTCCCACAGGAGGTGCTGGTGCGCGTGGTGCGGCTGGAGGGGCTGCATTGCCCCGTTCTCTTTAGGGCTCTCCCTGGTGTTTTTGGGGCTCTCCCTGGTGTTTTTGGGTTTCTCCGCGGGGTTTTCGGGGTTCCCCGGGTTTCGGGGTCCCCCCCGAACCCCGTTTCTGCGCAGGAGGTGCTGGTGCGCGTGGTGCGGCTGGAGGGGCTGCATTGCCCCGTTCTCTTTAGGGCTCTCCCTGCTGTTTTTGGGGCTCTCCGCGGGGTTTTTGGGTTTCTCCGCGGGGTTTTTGGGTTTCTCCGCGGGGTTTTTGGGGTTCTCCGCGGGGTTTTTGGGTTTCTCCGCGGGGATTTTGGGGTTCTCCGGGTTTCGGGGTCCCCCCCTGAACCCCGTTTCTCTGCAGGAGGTGCTGGTGCGCGTGGTGCGGCTGGAGGGGCTCCCGGCGCTCTGGAAGGGCTTCACCCCGTACTACGCGCGGCTGGGCCCGCACACCGTGCTCACCTTCATCTTCCTGGAGCAGCTGAACCGCGCCTACGGGCGCCTGGTGCTGGGCGCCTGACCTATGGATCCATAGGGGCCGGCTGGGTCACATCCGGCTGGGCCTCAGCGCCTGACCTGTGGATCCATAGGGGCTGGGGCTGTGTGTGGGTCACATCCGGCTGGGCCTCAGCGCCTGACCTGTGGATCCATAGGGGCTGGGTGGGTCACATCCGTCTGGGCCTCAGCGCCTGACCTGTGGATCCATAGGGGCCGGGGTGTGGGGGTCACATCCGGCTGGGCCTCAGCGCCTGACCTATGGATCCATAGGGGCCGGGGTGTGGGGGTCCACATCCGGCTGGGCCTCAGCGCCTGACCTATGGATCCATAGGGTGCGTGTGGGGTCACATCCGGTTGTTCCTGAGCCCCTGACCTATGGATCCATAGGGTGTGTGTGGGTCACATTCGGCTGTTCCTGAGCACCTGACCTATGGATCCATAGGGGCCGGGGGTGTGTGTGGGTCACATTCAGCTGTTCCTGAGCACCTGACCTATGGATCCATAGGGGCCGGGGGTGTGTGTGGGGTCACATTCAGCTGTTCCTGAGCACCTGACCTATGGATCCATAGGGGCCGAGGGTGTGTGTGGGTCACATTCGGCTGTTCCTGAGCACCTGACCTATGGATCCATAGGGGCCGGGGGTGTGTGGTGGGTCACATCCGGCTGTTCCTCGCCCCCTGGCCCCCTATGGCATCTGTAGGGGCTGGGGGTGTATATGTTGTTCTCACATCCCTACAGGGTGTTCCCAAGTCCCTACAGGGGGTGTAGAGGAGCTGGGGGGTGTTATATGGGGTCACAGCCACCTCTTCCTCGCCCCCTGACCCCCCTATGGAATCCATAGGGGCTGGGGGGTCCCTATAGAGGTGTCTCATGTCCCTGCGGGGTGTCCCCATGGGGGGCTCTGTCTGTCTGTCTGTCCCTATAGGGGCTGAGGGTGTCTGTGGGTCCCTATGGGGTGTCAAAGGTCAAGGGCAGGAACCGCCCCCCCCCCCCCCCCCCCCAAAGGGTTCGGTACTGACAGCTCGTTATCGTGTAACTGATCAATTAATTAAACCGGAATCATGTGGAGTCGGCTCTGACCCGAAAGGGGGACACTGGGGGACACTGGGACCAACTGGGGACACTGGGACAGACTGGGGACACTGGGACCAACTGGGGACACTGGGCTGAACTGGGGACACTGGGACCAACTGGGGACACTGGGCTGAACTGGGGACGCTGGGACGAACTGGGGACGCTGGGTTGAACTGGGGACACTGGGACGAACTGGGGACACTGGGCCTGAACTGGGGACACTGGGATGAACTGGACTGAACTGGGACGAACTGGGGACACTGGGTTGAACTGGGGGACACTGGGACAAACTGGGGACACTGGGACGAACTGTGGGACACTGGGACGAACTGGGGACACTGGGACGAACTGGGGACACTGGGCTGAACTGGGGGGACACTGGGACGAACTGGGGACACTGGGCTGAACTGGGCTGAACTGGGGACACTGGGCTGAACTGGGGACACTGGGACGAACTGGGCTGAACTGGGGACACGGGGCTAAACCGAATGTAACTGGGCTGAAGTGGGTTTCCTCCCGCAGGCCCCTCCCTGGGGTCTTTTCCCCCCCCACACTCACCCTGAGGGGTTCAGGCCGATCGTCCAGCCCGCCGCCCGGGGGTCACTGCGGATTGGGCGGGGGGTCAGCCGGGGAGAGCACCGGGGGGAAAACCGGGGGGAACCGGAGAGAACCGGGATGAGAACCGGGGGGAACCGGGGGGGAGAACCGGGGGGGAAAACCGGGGGGAGAACCGCGGGGAGAACCGGCCGCTCTCGCTCCCCGCCGCCGCCTGAAGTGGCGGCCCCGCCCCCGCCTGGCCCCGCCCCCCGCGCCGGCCTGGCCCTGCCCCCGCCTGGCCCCGCCCCCCGCACATGCGCAGGAGGTGAGCGGGGCGCGACGCCCGGCACGCGCCGTTCCCGCCTTTTCCTTCCCCCCCCCCCCCACCCCCCCCCTTCACCCCCTCCCTCAGTGATCGTGACGGAGCCCTCGGGCCTTTCCCCCCCGCACTCACCCGGGGGAGCCGCGGCCGCTCCCGCCACCCCCGGGGGAGGGGCGGGGGGGGTCAACCGGGCACAACCGGCGGAAAAACCAACGGGGCGAACCGGGGACCCCCGAGGAACCGGCCGCGCCCGCCGCCGGCTGGGAGAGGCAGCCACGCCCCTGGCCGGTCTGGCCACGCCCCTCGCCGGTCTGGCCACGCCCCCTGCGCATGCGCAAGTGGGGGGGGGAGCCGCGAGGTGGCTGTGGCAGCGCGCGCCGTTCCCGCCCTTTCGTTCCCGCCCTTTCCAGCGCCGCTCGCCCCTCAGGCGCCGTGAGGTGATTTGGGGGCGGGGGGCGGACGGGACCCCCCCATTCCCGGGTCTGGGGACACGATGGGGACCCCGATTCCTGCGCCTGAGACATGATGGGACCCCCATTCTCGGGTGTGGGACACGACGGGACCCCCATTCGCGGGTGTGGGACACGATGGCCCCAGCGCAGGCAGAGCCGTTTATTGCCTCGCCGGGGAGTCCGCGCTGTGTCGGGGTCACTCGGCGGGACCCCCCCGTCCCCCCCAGGGCAGCTGCGGCCCCGCCAGCACCGTCCTGTCCACGCCCTGGGGGGTGATGGTGGCCAAGCGGATCACCCCCCCGCTGGAGCCGTCCCGCGCCATGGCCAGCGCCAGCGCTGGAAACCGGGAGAGATACCCAGATCACCCCAAAGTCACCCCAAATCACCCCAACGTCACCCCCAAAATCACCCCCAAAGTCAGCCCAAAGTCACCCCAAAATCACCCCAAAGTCAGCCCAAAGTCAGCCCAAAATCAGCCCAAAGTCACCCCAAAATCACCCCAAAGTCAGCCCAAAGTCAGCCCAAAGTCAGCCCAAAATCAGCCCAATATCAGCCCAACATCAGCCCAAAGTCACCCACACCCCGGGGCCCCCCAGCCCAGCCCCAGCGGGGCAGCAACGGGCAGAAATCGCCCCAAAAACAAACACTCTGGGACACGAAACCCCCCGTAATCCCCCCAAACTGCTCCAGGACCCCCATAGACCCCCCAGGACCCCCATGGACCCCTGTGCCCCCACAGACCCCCCATAGACCCCCCAGGACCCCCATGGACCCCTGTGCCCCCACAGACCCCCCATAGACCCCCCAGGACCCCCATGGACCCCTGTGCCCCCACAGACCCCCTGTGCCCCCCAGGACCCCCATGGACCCCTGTGCCCCCACAGACCCCCTGTGCCCCCCCAGGACCCCCATGGACCCCTGTGCCCCCCACAGACCCCCATAGACCCCCCAGGACCCCCATGGACCCCTGTGCCCCCACAGACCCCCTGTGCCCCCCCCAGGACCCCCCCATGGACCCCTGTGCCCCCCACAGACCCCCTGTGCCCCCCCCAGGACCCCCTGTGCCCCCCTATGGACCCCCCTGTGTCCCCCCAGGACCCCCACAGACTCCTGTGTCCCCCCAGAACCCCCCTGTGTCCCCAGGACCCCCCATAGACCCCCTGTGTCCCCCCATGGACCCCTGTGTCCCCCCCCAGAGACCCCCTGTGCCCCCCCTATGGACCCCTGTGTCCCCCCCTGTGCCCCCTGTGTCCCCCCACAGACCCCCTGTGTCCCCCAGGACCCCCATGTATCCCCCTGTGTCCCCCCCACAGACCCCTCTGTGTCCCCCCCCCCAGGACTGCTGTGTCCCCCAGGACCCCCATAGACTCCCCTGTGCCCCCTGTGTCCCCCATGGACACCCATGGACGCCCCCAGACCCCCATAGACCCCCATAGACCCCCATATCGCGTGTGACCAGCTCCAAGCTCTGCTGGCGGCTCATCCCGCCCCCTGTGCCCCCCAGGACCCCCATGGACTCCCCCAGACCCCCATGGACGCCCCCAGACCCCCATGGACCCCCCAGGACCCCCCATGGACCCCCAGGACCCCCATGGACTCCCCCAGACCCCCATGGACGCCCCCAGACCCCCATGGACCCCCAGGACCCCCATGGACTCCCAGGACCCCCATGGACTCCCCCAGACCCCCATGGACGCCCCCAGACCCCCCGTACCGCGGGTGACCAGCTCCAGGCTCTGCTCGCGGCTCATCCCGCCCCCTGTGCCCCCCAGGACCCTCATGGACGCCCCCAGACCCCCATGGACCCCCAGACCCCCGTACCGCGGGTGACCAGCTCCAGGCTCTGCTCGCGGCTCATCCCGGGCGTCGCGGCCGCGTCCAGGAACCCGTACAGGTACGAGCTGCCCGAGCCCCCCCACGGCGCACGGGACGCGCAGCAGCGGCCCCCCCCATGGGCACCGCGTACACCTGGGGAGGAACAGGGGGCTATGGGGCAGCTATGGGGCAGCTATGGGGCTGTGTGACCCCCCCATGGGCACGGCGTACACCTGGAGAGGAACAGGGGCTATGGGGGCAGCTATGGGGCAGCTATGGGGCAACCATGGGGCAGCCATGGGGCTGTGTGACCCCCCATGGGCACGGCGTACACCTGGAGAGGAACAGGGGCTATGGGGCAGCCATGGGGCAGCCATGGGGCAACCATGGGGCAGCCCATGGGGCTGTGTGACCCCCCCATGGGCACCCGCGTACACCTGGGGAGGAACAGGGGCTATGGGGCAGCTATGGGGCAGCTATGGGGCTGTGTGACCCCCCATGGGCACGGCGTACACCTGGAGAGGAACAGGGGCTATGGGGCAGCCATGGGGCAGCCATGGGGCAGCCATGGGGCTGTGTGACCCCCCATGGGCACCGCGTACACCTGCGGACACAGGGGATGTGGGGCAGCCATGGGGCAGCTGTGGGGCTGTGTGACCCCCCATGGGCACCGCGTACACCTGGGGAGGAACAGGGGCTACGGGGCAGCCATGGGGCAGCCATGGGGCAACCATGGGGCAGCCATGGGGCTGTGTGACCCCCCATGGGCACCGCGTACACCTGGGGAGGAACAGGGGTTATGAGGCAGCTATGGGGCAGCCATGGGGCTGTGTGACCCCCCATGGGCACGGCGTACACCTGGGGAGGAACAGGGGCTATGGGGCAGCCATGGGGCACCACAGGAACCTGCTATGGGGCAGCAAAGGGGATGCCCAGAGACACAACGAGACACTACAGGGCAGACAAGGGGGGTGCTATGGGGCAGAACAGTCCTCGCTATGGGGCAGAGGGACCCGCTATGGGGCAGAGGGGTCTCACCTGCCCCCCGCGCCGTGGGTCCCATCCGGCCACGATGACGCCGGCGCTGAGCTCGTCGCGGTAGCGGTAGCAGGTTTGCTGGAACAGGCGCGCGGCCGTGCGGACACGGGGCGGCTCCTGCAGCTCCACGCTGTGGGGCAGACCTGGGGGTCAGACCCACACATACCGCCCCACAACCTCCCCCCGGCCCCACAGCTCCTGCAGCTCCACGCTGTGGGGCAGACCTGGGGGTCAGACCCACACATACCGCCCCACAACCTCCCCCCGGCCCCACGGCTCCTGCAGCTCCACGCTGTGGGGCAGACCTGGGGGTCAGACCCACACATACCGCCCCACAACCTCCCCCCGGCCCCACGGCTCCTGCAGCTCCACGCTGTGGGGCAGACCTGGGGTCAGACCCACACACACCGCCCCACAACCTCCCCCCGGCCCCACGGCTCCTGCAGCTCCACGCTGTGGGGCAGACCTGGGGTCAGACCCACACATACCGCCCCATAACCTCCCACAGCCCTGCCCCACAGCGACCTGTGGAAGGCCAGCTGGTAGGCCATGGCCTGCCCCACAGCTCTGCCCCACAGCCCTGCCCCATAGCGACCTGTGGAAGGCCAGCTGGTAGGCCATGGCCTGCCTCACAGCCCTGCCCCACAGCCCTGCCCCATAGCGACCTGTGGAAGGCCAGCTGGTAGGCCATGGCCTGCCCCACAGCCCTGCCCCACAGCTCTGCCCCACAGCCCTGCCCCACGGCCCTGCCCCACGGCCCTGCCCCATAGCGACCTGTGGAAGGCCAGCTGGTAGGCCACGGCGTCGGCCACGGCCTGCGTGTCGGCCGCGGAGCCCGAGCGGCAGCAGAAGATCCGGTCGTGCACGGGCGTCAGTTTGTCCGTCACGCGATTGGCCACGTACGCCCTGCGGGGCAGTGACGTCACCGTGACGTCACCGTGATGTCATCGTGATGTCACACACCACCCCCCCAGGACCGGCCCCCGCGCGCTGAGGAGGCCCCGGGGGGTACAGCACAGGGTTGGGGACCCAGGAGTGCGGGGCTGGGGGGGGGGGGGGAGGGGGTGGGGGGCGATGACGTCACTGATGACGTCACCGCTGAGCTCACCCCGTGGTCGTGCGCGAATCGGCCCCGATGACGACGCCGCCGTCGAACTCAACGGCCATGATGGTGGTCTGGGGAGAGGCCCGACCCACGGCTGACCCACGGCCGACCCACGGCTGACCCACAACTGACCCACGGCTGACCCACAAGTGACCCATAACCGACTCACAACTGACCCACAAGTGACCCATAACCGACCCACAGCTGACCCATGACCAAACTCAACGGCCATGATGGTGGTCTGGGGAGAGGCCCGACCCACGGCTGACCCACAACCGACCCACAACTGACCCACAACCGACCCACGGCTCACCCCCAAGTGACCCACAACTGACCCAGGGCTGACCCATAACTAACCCACAAGTGACCCATAAGTGACCCACGGCTGACCCACAACCAACCCACAAGTGACCCATAACTGACCCACAACCGACCCACAACTGACCCACAACCGACCCACAACTGACCCACGGCTGAGCCACAACCGACCCAGAACTGACCCATAACTTACCCATAACCAACCCACAACCGACCCATAAGCGACCCATGGCTGACCCACATCGGACCCACAAGTGATCCACATCTGACCCACATCTGCCCCATAACTGACCCACAACCAACCGCCCCCCGGCGGCTCTTGTGCCGCGTCACTCCCTCCCAACCCCCACGAGGCTCCTCCAGCCCCACAACCGGCTCCCTCCGCCCCCCCCCGCCCCACATCCCCCCCGGTGCCCCACATCCCCCCCCCGCCCCACAGCCGCCCCACATCCCCCCGCCCCGCCCCCCCGGCGCACATCCGGGTCTCACCCCGGTGCTCACGGGTCCCGGCTCCGGCGGCAGCACCGTCACGGCCGCCATCTTGCCGCGCGCTTTGCGGCGGCGCTTTACGACAGCGCTTTTTAAAATGGCCGCCGCGCTTTACGGCAGCGCGGGCGCGGCCGTCACGCTTTACGGCAGAGAGGCGGTTACGATGGCCGCCGCGCGTTACGGCGGCGCGGCGCGCGCGGGGGGCGGAGCCGCGTCTGATTGGCTGTGGCCGCGCGCGGGAAAAACTCACAAGACACCCGAACCAATCACAGAGCTTTAATAAAGGACCCGGGGAACTCCGCGGCCCCGCCCCCTGCGGCTGGGCGGAAGGGGCGGGGCGCCGCGGGGGCGGTGACGTCAGCGGAAGGGGCGGGGTCACGGGGAGGCCGGGGGCTCCCCCTCGCTGTTGCTCTCGGCGCCCTCGCGCGTCACCGGGGAGCGCGGCCAATCCCTGCGGGGCGCGGGGTCACGGGGTCACCGCCCGCGCCACGTGACCGACACCCCACGGTGTCCCCCCCACCCATTGTCCCCATTGCCCCCATTGTCCCCATGTCCCCATGTCCCATTGTCCCCATGTCCCATTGTCCCCCGTCCCCATGTCCCAACCCCCCAAAGGGACCCAGGCGTCCGAGACCCCACCCCCGAGGACCCAGGAGTTCGGGACATTGGGGACAGTGGGGACAATGGGGACAATGAAGACAATGGGGGTATTGGGGACAACGAAGACAATGGGGACATTGGGGACAATGAGGACAATGAAGACAATGGGGACAATGGAGACAATGGGGACATTGGGGACAATGGGGGACAGTGGGGACAATGGGGACATCGTCACGAAGACCCAGCACAGAGGACAATGGGGACACGGGGACACCAGCGATGACATCGGGGACACTGAGGGGACACTGAGGAGACAATGGGGACAATGGGGACACAGGGACATGGGGGACATGGGGGTGTTGGGGACATGGGGACACTGGGGATGTTGGAGACATTGGGGACACAGGGACATTGGGGACACGAGGGGGGATGTTGGGGACACTGGGACGTTGTGGACACGGGGACATTGGGGACACAAGGAGGTTGGGGACACAGGGACATTGGAGACACGGGGACGTTGGGGACATGGGGACATTGGGTTCATGGGGACACACGGGTGTTGGGGACACGGGGACATTGGGGTGTTGGGGACATTGGGGACATTGGGGACACGGGGTGTTGGCTCCACCTGTGCGGGGCCGCGTAGCTCAGGGGGTCGATGTACACGGCAGCACCTGCGGGGTCATGGGTCACGGGGTCACGGGGCCACCCGGGTCATGGGGTCACCCGGGGTCACCGGGTCAGCAGGGTCACCGGGTCACAGGGCCACCCAGGGTCAGCAGGGTCACCCGGGGTCACCCAGGGTCACCGGGTCACGGGGCCACCCGGGGTCACTGGGTCAGCAGGGTCACCAGAGTCACAGGGGTGACGGGGTCACCGGGTCACAGGGCCACCCGGGGTCACTGGGTCAGCAGGGTCATCCGGGGTCACCGGGTCACAGGGCCACCCGGGGTCACCAGAGTCACAGGGGTGATGAGGTCATGGGGTCACCCAGGGTCACTGGGTCAGCAGGGTCACCAGGGTCATGGGGTCACAGGGGTCATGGGGGTCCCTGGGTCACAGAGGTCACGGGTTCACCAGGGTCACTGGGGTCACCAGGGTCACACACTTGGGGACACACACCCCTCCCCCCCCCCAACCTGTGGCACCATCACCCGGGGGTTGGGGACACTGGGTGACACCCATTGACCCCGTGACCCCCCCATGACCCCGTGACCTCCCCATGACCCCGTGACCTCACCGTGACCCCGGGGGTGTCGCTCCGGGTTCTCCCGCCGCTGACAGTGCCTGGGGGGTCACGGGGACACGTGGGGACGGGACCCCCGACCCCTCATGACCCCCTGACCCCCCATGACCCCCAACCCCCCCATGACCCCCAAAACCCCCCATGACCCCCAAAACCCCCCATGATCCCCAAAACCCCTGGGACCCCCAAAACCCCCCCATGACACCCAAACCCCCCCGGGACCCCCAAACCCCCCATGAACCCCAACCCCCCATGACACCCAAACACCCCCAGGACCCCCACCCCCCCCAGACCATCCTGAGCCCCCCGGACCCCCCACCCCCCTGGCCCCCCCACCCCCGGGCCTCCCCACCCCCCCTCAGCCCCCCCACCCCCCCCCCCCCCCCCACCTGCGGGTCAGCAGCGCCCCCCCCAGGGCGGCCAGCACCACGAGCCCCCCCGCGGCCGCCGCCCCCCCCAGCAGCGCCGCCGGGACCCCCCGGGACCCCCCTGCGGACACAGACGGACGTCAGCGCCCCTCCCCCACCCGCCCCTCCCCCCCCCGCGGACACAGCGGGACATCAGCGCCCCTCCCCCTGCCCCTCCCCCACCCGCCCCTCCCCCCCCGCGCGACACAGCGGGACATCAGCGCCCCTCCCCCTGCCCCTCCCCCACCCGCCCCTCCCCTCCCTGCGGACACAGCGGGACGTCAGCGCCCCTCCCCCTGCCCCTCCCCCACCCGCCCCTCCCCCCCCCGCGGACACAGCGGGACGTCAGCGCCCAGCCCCCTGCCCTCCCCCCCCGCCCCTCCCCCACCCCCCCCACAGGGGCCCGGGGGTGGTTGGGATATTTTGGGGTGATTTTTGGGTGTTTTTGTGTGATTTTGGGGTGTTTTTGTGTGATTTGGGGGTGTCTGGGGGTGGTTTTGGGGTGTTTTCGGGTGTTTTGGGGTGATTTTTGGGTGTTTTTGGGTGTTTTTGGGTGATTGATTTTGGGTGATTTTGGGTGATTTTTGGGTGTTTTTGGGTGATTTTGGGGTGTCTGGGGGTGGTTTTGGGGTGTTTTTGGGTGTTTTGGGGTGATTTTTGGGTGTTTTTGGGTGTTTTTGGGTGATTTTCGGGTGTTTTTGGGGCGGGGTCTCACCGTGCGCGCCCGGGGGGGTGACGGCGGTCTCGGGGCCGAAGTCGCCGTACCCGCCGTCGCTGCGCGCGCGGACGCGCACCCCGTAGAGCCCCCCCCGGCGCAGCCCCCCCAGCTCCGCGCGCGGCCCCGGCACCTTCAGGAACACGGGGGGGCCCTCCCCGCCCCCCACCTGCGCCGTCAGGGACCCCAGACACAGACACACAGACACACAGACACACAGACACACAGACACACAGACACACAGACACCCCCTCCCCGCCCCCCACCTGCGCCGTCAGGGACCCCAAACACACAGAGACCCCCCAAAACCCCCCAAAACACCCCCTCCCCGCCCCTCACCTGCGCTGTTAGGGACCCCAAACACACAGACACACAGACACACAGACACACAGACACACAGACACACAGACACACAGACACCCCCTCCCCGCCCCCCACCTGCGCCGTCAGGGACCCCAGACACAGACACACAGACACACAGACACACAGACACACAGACACCCCCTCCCCGCCCCCCACCTGCGCCGTCAGGGACCCCAGACACAGACACACAGACACACAGACACACAGACACACAGACACACAGACACACAGACACCCCCTCCCCGCCCCCCACCTGCGCCGTCAGGGACCCCAAAACCCCCAGACACACAGACACCCCCCCCAAAACCCCCCCAAACACACACAGAGACCCCCCATCCCCTCCCCGCCCCCCACCTGCACTGTCAGGGACCCCCATGGGAACAGCACAGGGACCCCCCCAAAACAACCCCCCAAAACACACACAGAGACACCAAACCCCCACAGAGACCCCCCCAAAAACACACACGGGGACCCCAACCCCCCCGAACACACACAGAGACCCCAAAACACACACAGAGACCCCCCCAAAAACACACATAGGGACCCCAAAACCCCCAGACACACACAGAGACCCCAAACAACACACAGAGACCCCAAAACACGCACAGGGACCCCCCCCAAACACACACAGACCCCCCAGCCCCCCCTGGACACCCCAAAACACACAGACCCCCCCACACCCCCTGGGGCCCCAACCCCCCCAGACCCCCCCACACCCCCCTGGACACCCCCAGACCCCCCCGCCCCCCCCGCCCCGGGCCCCTCCCCCACCTTCTCGTAGTACTTGACCTCGTAGTCCAGGATCGGGCCCCCGGGGGGGGGGTGCGGGGGGGGCGGCCACGTCAAGGTCACGGCCGAGGGCGACCCCCCCGCCAGGGTCACGGCCCCGACCGGGGGGGGCACTGCGCACGGGGCACAGGGGTCACCCAGGGGTCACGGGGAGGTCACCCGGGATCACGCAGGGGTCACGGGGGGGGCCCAATTCAGGGGTCCCCCCCTATTTTTGGGTTCCCCCCCCATTTCCGGTTTCCCCTATTTTTGGGCCCCCCATTTCCGGCCCCCTATTTCCGTGTCCCCTCCCATTTCCTGTCCCCCCCACTTCCTGTCGCCCGCATTTCCGTCCTCCATTTCCAGTCCTCCCCATTTCCGGTCCCCCACCATTTCCTGTGCCCCGTTTCCTCCCTCCATTTCCTGTCCCCCCATTTCCGGTCCCCCATCATTTCTTGTGTCCCGTTTCCACTCCCCATTTCCTGTCCCACCCCCCATTTCTACCCTCCCATTTCCTGTCCCTCCATTTCCGGTCCCCCACCATTTCCTGTTCCCCGTTTCTGTCCCCCATTTCCTGTCCCACCCTCATTTCCGGTCCCACCCCCCATTTCCGGTCCCCCCACTTCCGGTCCCCCCACTTCCGGCCCGCTCCTCACCGGCCCCCCCCGCGGTGACGTTGACCTCGCTGTGGGGGAGGGGCTGCGGCCCCAGCCCGCTGACGCCGCTGCGCGCGCTGACCCGGAAGCGATAGGTGACCCCGGGGGTCAGCCCGCCGACCGTGACCCCGTGACCCCGCAGCGGGGGGGGCGGGGCCAGGCGCAGGGGGGGGCAGGGCGCGCAGGGGCCCCCCCCCGCGGGGCAGCGCTGGCACGTGACCGCGAAGGCGAGGTCGGGGTGCCCCGCCCCCTCGCGGGGGGGCCCCCACGCCAGCCGCACCCCCCCCCGCTCGGGGCCGCCCCACAGCCCCTGGGGGGCAGAGGGGGGCGCTGGGGGCGGGGTCAGGGACCCAGGCGTCCGGGTCACTCCCCCGCCCCCAAACATCCGCCCCTCCCCCCAGAGAAACGGCACCTCCCCCGCTCCTGCCCCTCCCCCACTGACCCCTGACCTCACCGACCCCTGACCCGACCTCTCCCCCACTGATCCCTGACCTGACCCCTCCCCCACTGACCCCTGACCCGACCCCTCCCCCACTGACCCCTGACCTCACCGACCCCTCCCCCACTGACCCCTGACCCGACCCCTCCCCCCCAACCCCTCTGCCCCGGCCCCTCCCCCACTGCCCCCAGCCCCCTGAACCCTTTGCCCCTCCCCCACTGACCTCTGCCCCCTTTGTACCCTCCCCGAGCCCTCCCCCACTGACCCCAGCAGGGTCCCTGACCCCACTGACCCCGCCCCCAGTGACCCCTGACCCCACTGACCCCAGCAGGGTCCATGACCCCTGACCCCGTTGACCCCTGCCCCACTGACCCCAGCAGGGCCCGTGACCCCTGACCCCGTTGACCCCTGACCCACTGACCCCAGCAGGGCCCGTGACCCCTGACCCCGTTGACCCCTGACCCACTGACCCCAGCAGGGCCCGTGACCCCTGACCCCGTTGACCCCTGACCCACTGACCCCAGCAGGGCCCGTGACCCCTGACCCCGTTGACCCCTGACCCACTGACCCCAGCAGGGCCCGTGACCCCTGACCCCGTTGACCCCGACCCACTGACCCCAGCAGGGTCCATGACCCCTGACCCCGTTGACCCCTGACCCACTGACCCCAGCAGGGCTCCCCGGCGCCGCCCCCGGGGTCGCGGAAGGTCCCGGGGTCGCACTCACAGGCGGCGGCCGCGGGGGAGGGGCTGCGGCTGCGGGGGGGGCAGGGCAGGCACGGGCCCCCCCCCGCCCCCCCCTGGAACCAGCCGGGGGGACACGCTGGGGGAGGGGTCAGGGGTCAGGGGTCAGGGGACACCGGGACCCACAGACGCCCCAGGACCCCCAAACACCTCCCAAGGACCCCCCATGACCCCCCCATGACCCCCCATGACCCCCCACGACCCACAGACCCCCCCATGACCCCCATGACGCCCCACTCATGCGGTTCCCAGCATGACCCCCCATGACCCCCCGACCCCCCATGACCCCCCCTGCCCCCCCACTCACCCGGCTCCCAGCATGACCCCCCAGACCCCCCATGACCCCCCCCGCCCCCCCCCGCCCTCCCCCACTCACCGATGTAGCTGCCCACCCACTACTCCCAGCATGACCCCCCCCATGACCCCCCCCACACTCACCGACACATCCGCCCCCCTGCGGCTCCCAGCATGACCCCCAGACCCCCCCATGACCCCCAGACCCCCCCATGACCCCCATGACCCCCAGACCCCCCCATGACCCCCAGACCCCCCCATGACCCCCATGACCCCCAGACCCCCCCATGACCCCCATGACCCCCCACCCCCCCCCGCACTCACCGGCGCAGCCGCCCCCCCGCGGCTCCCAGCATGACCCCCAGACCCCCCCATGACCCCCATGACCCCCCACCCCCCCCCGCACTCACCGGCGCAGCCGCCCCCCCGCGGCTCCCAGCCGGGGCCGCAGACGCAGCCGCGCGCGGGGGGGGGCTGTGCCCAGGTGCCGTCCTCGCGGCAGTACATGACGGGGGGGCCCAGCACGCCCCCGCGCGGCAGCGCCCCCGGCAGGCAGCGCCCGGGCACCGCGGCCACGGGCGCGCGCGGGACGGTGGCCGGGAAGCGCGCCAGCGCGCGCGTCACCGCGGGGCAGCGCCGGAAGGACAGACGCACGGACAGCAGCGCCAGGCACGCGCCCGCGTCCCGCAGCGCCAGGTAGAACCCGGCGCGGCTCAGCGGGCCCAGGCGCAGCGTCTTCCGGTTGATCTGCCCCGCCGGCGACCGCGACCGCGACCCCGACCGCGACCCCGGGGCCAGCAGGTGGTCGGCGGCCACCGTGTCCACCCTGACGTAGGGGTTCTCCAGCCAGGGCGGCCACAGCGGCGTCGCGGTGTCGCCGTCCGACTCGTGCAGGAACACGGTGAAGGTCTCGCGGCAGCGGGGGGAGGGGCCGCGGGGGGCGGGGCCGCCCAGCAGCGCCGCGGGGCGGGGGGCGTTGCCGTGGAGACCGGCGGGACGGGGGCTGTTGCTAAGGCCGTTGCCAAGGAAACTGCCATTTCCGGGGCCGCTGCCATGGACAACAGGATTGCAGGGGCTGTTGCTAAGGCCGTTGCCAAGGAAGCCGTCATTTCCGGGGCCGTTGCCAAGGAAACCATCACTTCTGGGGCTGTTGCTATGAGTATCACGGTTGCCATGGCTGTTGCTAAGGCCGTCGCCAAGGAAACTGCCATTTCCGGGGCCGTTGCCATGGACGCCGCGGTTGCCAGGGGCGTGGCCGTCGCCGGGTTGGTCACCAGGAGCGTCGTCCCATTGGCCGGGGCTGGGGCCGTGGGCGGGGCCGCGTGTCCGGGCGGGGCGCGGGGCGTGGCGGGCGTGTCTCCGGGCGGGGGCGGGGCCGGGGGCGGGGCCGGGCGCGCGCCGGGGGGCGGGGCCGTCGCAGGCCACCATGGTGAAGCGCAGCTCCGCGAACACGTGGGCGGCCCCGCCCCGCGGGACCCAGCGCGAGCGCAGCCAGCTGGCCTGGGCGGGGCCCGGGGGGGCGGGGCCAGAGGGGGCGGGGCCGCGGCCACGCCCCGAACACACCTCGAAGGTGCGAACGGGCGCCCCCAGCTCGGGGTCCAGGGCGCTGAGCTCCTCCCACTGCCCGACGGGGGGACACACGGGGACGGGGGGACATGACGGGGGGACACGGGGGGACAGGGGGACACAGGGAGACACAGGGGGGACAGGGGGACAGGGGGACACACGGGGACAGGGGGACAGGGGGGGACACGGGGGGACAGGGGGACAGGGGGACACAGGGAGACACGGGGGGACAGGGGGACATGAGGACAGGGGGACACAAGGGGACAGGGGGACACAATGGGGATGGGGGGACATGGGGACAAGGGGGACACAATGGGGACAGGGGGACACAAGGAGGACACAAGGGGACAGGGGGACATGGGGACAGGGGGACACAAGGGGACAGGGGGACAGGGGGACACACGGGGACAGGGGGGTGAGCAGCGTTGGGGACACCCCAGATCCCACCCCCATGTCCCCCCGTCTCCCCCATCCCTGTGTCCCCCCATCTCTATGTCCCCATGTCCCCCCGTGTCCCCCCGTGTCCCCCCGTGTCCCTCCATGTCCCCATGTGCCCCCACGTCCCCATGTCCCTGCACGTCCTCCCGTGTCCCCATCCCTGTGTCCCCCCAGCCCCATGTCCCCCTGTCCCCCTGTCCCCATGTCCCAATGTCCCCCTGTCCCCATGTCCCAATGTCCCCCTGTCCCCCTCCCCCATCCCTGTCCCCCCTCCCCCATCCCCCTCCCCCGTGCCCACCTGCCCCTCCCCCGCCGGGTACACGGTCCAGTTCAGGTCACTCGTCTCCAGCCGCGTGTCCAGCAGAACCTCTGGGGGGAGGGGCATGTGGGGCCCGGACGCCTGGGTCCCCCCGCGGTGACCCCCCAGCCCCGGACGCCTGGGTCCCCCTGCAATGACCCCCCCAGCCCCGGACGCCTGGGTCCCCCCGCAATGACCCCCCAGCCCCGGACGCCTGGGTCCCCTCAGACCCTCCCTTCCCATCCCAAGAGGACCCAGGAGTTCAGGACCCCCATCCCAAGAGGACCCAGGCGTCCGGGCCCCACAGCCCACAAGGGACCCAGGCGTCCGGGCCCCACAGCCCGCGGGGGTCGGGTCACTCACCCTCCTCAGCGAAGCCCAATGGGACCCACAGCCAGAGCAGCCACAGCCCCATGGCGGCCCCCGGGGGACCCAGGCGTCCGGGGGGACCCAGGCGTCCGGGAGGAGCCCAGGCGTCCAGAGGGGACCCAGGCGTCCGGGAGGGGACCCAGGCGTCCGGGCTGCCCCCTCCCGCCCCCCACCGTGTCCCAGGGCGTCTGGGTCTGCCCTTCCCCCGCTCCTTTTGGGGGGGACCCAGGCGTCCGGGAGGGACCCAGGCGTCCGGGGGAGCCGCGGATGGCGGGGGGAGGGGGAAGGAGGCAAATTTTGGGCCAAGTTTGGGCGACTTTGGGCCAAGCGGAGGCCGCGGGAAGCGTCCGTCTGTCCGTCCGCCCGCTCGGGCCTGCACTGGGGACTCAGGCGTCCGGGAGGGGACCCAGGCGTCCGGGCTGCGTCCCCGTCCCATAACCCCCCGCCCTTGGCAGGGAGGGGACCCAGGCGTCCGGGAGGGGACCCAGGCGTCCGGGCCGCAGCAGGAAACTCCTTTGTTGAGCGTTTCCCGGGGTCGGGCGGGGTCGGGATGTCGGGTCGTGACCCCGCGGGTGGGAGGGGCTGCGGGGGCTGGGGGGACCGGGATGGACCGGGATGGACCGGGATGGACCGGGATGGACTGGGCTGGGGGGACCGAGATGGACTGGGATGGACTGGGATGGACTGGGGGGACTGGGATGGACTGGGATGGACTGGACTGGGGGGACTAGGATGGACCGGGATGGACCGGGATTGACTGGGATGGACTGGGATGGACTGGGATGGACCGGGATGGACTGGGATGGACCGGGATGGAATGGACTGGGGGGGACTGGGATGGACTGGGGTGGACCAGCATGGACCGGGATGGACCGGGATGGACTGGACTGGTATAAACTGGTCAGAGCTGCTCTGAACTGGTATAAACTGGTATCAACTGGTCTGAACCGGTCGGAGCTGGTCGGAACTGGTCAGAACTGGTCAGAACCGGCACCGCCCGGTGTGAACGGGTCTCGCTGAGTGTTCATTAATTAAAGTGACTCATTATGGAACGTTTTTGTGCGAACGCGGCGCCGCGGCCGCTCCAAACCGGTCCGAACCGGTCCAAACTGCTCTGAGCCGGGTCAAACCGGGTCAAACCGGGTCAAACCGGATCAAACCGGGTCAAACGGGTTCAAACCGGGTCAAACCGGGTCAAACCGGATCAAACGGGTTCAAACCGGGTCAAACCGGGTCAAACCGGGTTCAAACCGGGTCAAACCGGATCAAACCAGGTCAAACCGGGTCAAACCGGGTCAAACCGGGTTCAAACCGGGTCAAACCGGATCAAACCAGGTCAAACCGGGTCAAACCGGGTTCAAACCGGATCAAACCGGCCCGGCCGGTCCCGCCCGCGCTCGCGGGTCCCGCGCGGACACAAAATGGCGGCCCGGCCCCCGTCACGTGACCCCGAGGAGATGGCGGCCGCGTGCCGGCCAATGGGAGGCGACCATAGAGCTGCTGCCGGCCTAGAGCGGCACCCTCCAACGCCGCGGAGAGCGCCGCGCTTCCCCGGCCCCCCCCGAACCACAGAGTCCGCCCGCGCCGCCCAGAGCGGCCCCTCCGCCCCCTCCCCCCGCCGGTGCCCCCCCCGACCCCGGGAAACCACCGAGTAAACGCGGGTCCTCCCGCCGTCCTAGAGCGTCCCCTCCCGCCCCGCCCCGCTTCCCTCCTCCCCCCCGGTCACGTCACACGTCACGTCCGGCCGGCGCGGACCGGAAGCGAGCGGGAGGCGCGCGGGGCGATCGTCGTCGCCGGGACCGCGCGGGAAGGTGGGGGCGGGGGGGCCCGGGTGACGTCACGGGGGGCGCGGGGGGGGAATCGGGGGTCCCCGGGGGGGTTTTGGGGTCCCCAGGGGTCATTGGGGGTCCCTGGGGGTGTTTGGGGGTCCCCGGGGGGGTTTTGGGGGGTCCCTGGGGGTGTTTGGGGGGGTCTCTGTGCCCCCATTTCCCCGCAGCCCGGGTTGGGGCTGCTTTGGGGCATTTTGGGCTGGTTTGGGGCATTTGGGGCTGTTTTGGTGCATTTTGGGCTGGTTTGGGGCATTTTGGGCTGGTTTGGGGCATTTTGGGCTGTTTTGGTGCATTTGGGGCTGTTTTGGGGCGTTTTGGGCTGTTTTGGGGCATTTGGGGCTGTTTTGGGCATTTGGGGCTGTTTTGGTGCATTTGGGGCTGTTTTGGGGCGTTTTGGGCTGTTTTGGTGCATTTGGGGCTGTTTGGGGGCATTTGGGACTGTTTTGGTGCATTTGAGGCTGTTTTGGTGCATTTGGGGCTGTTTGGGGGCATTTGGGGCTGTTTGGGGGCATTTGGGGCTGTTTTGGGGCGTTTTGGGCTGGTTTGGGGCGTTTTGGGCTGGTTTGGGGCATTTGGGGCTGTTTTGGGGATTTTGTGTCCCTGTGAAGCCGGTTTTCCCGTTTCTCGGTGGGTGGGGGTTGGGGGGGTCTGGGGGGATCTGGGCTCTCTGAACCCCATTTTACCCGTTTTTCACCCAGAAACGGGCCCAGTGATGACCAGTACCAGGTTTTGCCCGTTTTTACTCGTATTTGCCCATTTTTGCCCATTTTTGCCCTGTAAACAATGGGGGACAGCGACGACAAGTCCGAGCAGCACCACAGGGATGCGTTTTTTGCCCGTTTTTTGCCCGTTTTTTGCCCGTTTTTTGCCCGTTTTTTGCCCATTTTTGCCCAATTTTGGCTGTTTTTCCCCCAGATGGGTGACAGCGACGACGAGTCCGACCGGCGCTGCAGGGACGCGGGTTTTTTTGCCCATTTTCGCGTGTTTTTCCCCCAGATGGGTGACAGAGACGACGAGTCCGACCGGCGCCGCAGGGACGCGTTTTTTTTGCCCGTTTTTGCCCAATTTTGGCTGTTTTTCCCCCAGATGGGTGACAGCGACGACGAGTCTGACCGGCGCCGCAGGAACGCGGTTTTTTTGCCCATTTTTGCCCATTTTCCCGTGTTTTCTCCCCAGATGGGTGACAGTGATGACGAGTCCGACCGGCGCTGCAGGGACGCGGTTTGTTGCCCGTTTTTGCCCAATTTTGGCTGTTTTCTCCCCAGATGGGTGACAGCGACGACGAGTACGACCGGCGCCACAGGGACGCGGTGTTTTTGCCCGTTTTTGCCATTTTCCCGTGTTTTCTCCCCAGATGGGTGACAGCGACGACGAGTACGACCGGCGCCGCAGGGACGCGGTTTTTGCGCTGGTTTTTGCCCGTTTTTGCCCAATTTTGGCTGTTTTCTCCCCAGATGGGTGACAGCGACGACGAGTACGACCGACGCCGCAGGGACGCGGTGTTTTTGCCCGTTTTTGCCCATTTTCCCGTGTTTTCTCCCAGATGGGTGACAGCGACGACGAGTACGACCGGCGCCGCAGGGACAAGTTCCGCCGCGAGCGCAGCGACTAACGAGCGCTCCAGGGAGCGCGACGAGCGCCGCAGGGACGACTGGAGCGAGCGGTACCGGCCACGGCGACCCCGACCCCAAAACACTGACCCCGAGCCCCAAAACACCCACCGGGAACCCCAAGCACCGACTCTGACCCCAAACCCCAAACACCCACCTGAGCCCCAAACACCCACCTGAACCCCCAAACACCGACCCCAACCCCAAACACTGACCTGAACCCCGAAACGCTGACCCCAACCCCCAAACACTGACCCTGAGCCCCCAAACACCCACCCTGAGCCCTGAAACACTGACCCCAACCCCCAACGCCGACCCTGAGCCCCAAAACACCCGCCCTGAGACCCAAAACAGTGACCCCAACCCCAAACACCAACTGTGAACTCCAAACACCCCCCCCTGAACCCCGAAACACTGACCCCAACCCCCAAACGCCGACCCTGAGCCCCAAAACACTGACCTGAACCCCAAACACCGACCTGAACGCCCAAACACTGACCCCAACCCCGAACACTGACCGTGAACCCCAGAACACCGACCCCAACCCCCAAACACCGACCTGAACCCTCAAACACTGACCATGAACCCCCAGACCCTGACCCCAACCGCGAAACACCTGCCCTGAGCCCCAAAACACTGACCCCAACCCCCAACACCGGCCGTGAACCCCGAAACACTGACCCCCAACCCCAAACTGACCCTGAGCCCCAAACTGACCCTGAGCCCCAAACTGACCCTGAGCCCCAAAACACTGACCCCAACCCCAAAACACTGACCCCAACCCCAAACTGACCCCGAGCCCCAAACTGACCCTGAGCCCCAAAACCCCCGGGGGCAGCGACTGGTACCCCAGAAAGTGACCTGAGGGGTCCCCCGAATCCCCCTGATCTGTCCCCCCATGTCCCTCTGTCCCCATGTTCCCAATGTCGCCCCATGTCCCCCCCATGTCCCCCCTGTCCCCCCTGTCCCCCCTGTTCCTCCCTGTCCCCTCTGTTCCAATGTCCCCCCCTGTCCCCCATGAACCCCCATGTCCCCCCTGTCCCCTCTGTTCCCCAATGTCCCCCCATGTCCCCCACTGACCCTCATGTCCCCCTATGTCCCCCCTGTCCCCTCTGTTCCCCAATGTCCCCCCATGACCCTCAATGTCCCCACTGTCCCCCCATGTTCCTCTGTCCCCATGTCCCATCTGTCCCCCCCTGTCCCCATGTCCCCCTGTCCCCCAGTGTCCCCCCCAGACCCCCTGTCCCCATGTCCCTGTCCCTCCATGTCCCCCCTCTCCCCATGTCCCCCCCGTCCCCTCTGTTCCCCAATGTCCCCCCATGTCTCCCCCCTGACCCCACTGAACCCCATGTCCCCCCCATGTCACTGTGTCCCCCATGTCCCCCTTGTCCCCACTGACCGCCATGTCCCCCCATGTCTCTGTGTCGCCCGTGTCCCCCATGTCCCCCCATGTTCCCTCTGTCCCCCCATGTCCCTGTGTCCCCATGTCCCCCCCTGTCCCCGCTGACCCCGCGGTGACCCCGGTGCCCCCGGTGCCCCCGCAGGGACTGGGAGCGCGGGCGCGAGCGCCGCAGCCGCGCCGATTACCGCGAGTACGAGCGGGGGCGGCGCGAGCGCTTCACCCCCCCCCGGCACGAGCTCAGCCCCCCCCAGAAGCGCATCCGCAGGGACTGGTGAGTGACGGACCCCAAAACACCCCCCGAACCCCGAAACACCCCCCGACCCCAAAACAGCCCCCGAACCCCTAAACAACCCCCCCCGAGCCCCCAAACCTGCTCCCAACCCCCCCAGCTCAGCCCCCCCCAGAAGCGCATCCGCAGGGACTGGTGAGTGGGGAACCCAAAACAGCCCCCCCCGAGCCCAGAACAGCCCCTGAACCCCAAAACACCCCCTGGACCCCCAAACCTGCTCCCAAACCCCCCCGCTGAACCCCTAAATCCCCCCTGGACCCCCAAACCCCCCCCTGAACCCCCCCAGGACCCCCAAACCCTGTTCCCATGGGGAGGAGCGCGGGGGGGACCCCAACACAGCACCTGTGAGCCCGCGTGACCCCCCGTGACCCCTGACCCCGTGTCGCAGGGAGGAGCACGGGGGGGACCCCAACACACCCCCCATGACCCCTGTGACCCCCGTGACCCCCGTGACCTCTGACCCCATGTCGCAGGGAGGAGCACGGGGGGGACCCCAACACACCCCCCATGACCCCTGTGACCCCTGTGACCCCCGTGACCCCCGTGACCTCTGCCCCCCGTGTTGCAGGGAGGAGCACGGGGGGGGACCCGTACCACAGCGCCTACGAGCTGCCGTACAGCGGGGGGGGGTCGGGGCCCAACTACGGCCCCCCCCAGCCCTGGGGACACCCCGACATGCACGTGCTGCAGCACCCGCTGCTGCCCATACAGGCCAGGTAGGAACCTGCACCCCAAAACACCTCGACCCCCCCTGCACCCCCTGACCCCCCCCGACCCCCCCACTGCACCCCCTGACCCCCCCCCTCTGCACCCCAAAACACACACGTGCTGCAGCACCCGCTGCTGCCCATACAGGCCAGGTATGGATTGATCCCCCCACTGCACCCCAAAACTGCCCAACCCCCCCGACCCCCCCACTGCACCCCCTGACCCCCCCCTGACCCCCAGTTTTCCTGGGGAGGAGCTGGGTCTGGTGCCCCCAGAACATCCACAATAACACCCAATAGCTCCCCAATAGCTCCCCAATAACACCCCAGTAACACCCCAATAGCTCCCCAATAGCACCCCAATGACACCCCAGTAACACCCCAATAACACCCCAGTAACACCCCAATAGCACCCCAATAACACCCCAATGACACCCCAGTAACACCCCCAATCTCATTGTAACACCCTCATATCGCCCCAATATGGTCCCCAAAACCCCCCGGACCTCCCAATTTTGTGCCCCCCCCCAGGGTGGGCAGCATCACGGAGGTGGAGCTGGGCCCCAATGACACAATGACCCCCCAATGACACAATGACGCCCAATGACACAATGACACCCCAATGACACAATGACCTCCCAATATCACAATGACCCCCCATTAATGACCCCCCATTGCAGACTGGGCAGCCTGGCGGAGGTGGAGCTGGGCCCCAATGACACAATGACACCCCAATGATGCAATGACAGCCCAGTATCACAATGACCCCCCATTAATGACCCCCCAGATTGGGCAGCCTGGCGGAGGTGGAGCTGGGCCCCAATGACACAATGACCCCCCAATATCACAATGACCCCCCAGATTGGGCAGCCTGGCCGAAGTGGAGCTGGGCCCCAATGACACAATGACACCCCAATATCACAATGACCCCCCCATTGCAGATTGGGCAGCCTGGCCGAGGTGGAGCTGGGTCCCAATGACACAATGACCCCCCAATATCACAATGACCCCCCAGATTGGGGCAGCCTGGCCGAAGTGGAGCTGGGCCCCAATGACACAATGACACCCCAATATCACAATGACCCCCCAGATTGGGCAGCCTGGCCGAAGTGGAGCTGGGCCCCAATGACACAATGACCCCCCAATATCACAATGACCCCCCCATTGCAGATTGGGCAGCCTGGCGGAGGTGGAGCTGGGCCCCAATGACACAATGACCCCCCAATATCACAATGACCCCCCCATTGCAGATTGGGCAGCCTGGCGGAGGTGGAGCTGGGCCCCAATGACACAATGACCCCCCAATATCACAATGACACCCCCATTGCAGATTGGGCAGCCTGGCGGAGGTGGAGCTGGGCCCCAATGACACAATGACCCCCCAATATCACAATGACCCCCGCATTGCAGATTGGGCAGCCTGGCGGAGGTGGAGCTGGGCCCCAATGACACAATGACCCCCCAATATCACAATGACCCCCCCATTGCAGATTGGGCAGCCTGGCGGAGGTGGAGCTGGGCCCCAATGACACAATGACCCCCCAATATCACAATGACACCCCCATTGCAGATTGGGCAGCCTGGCGGAGGTGGAGCTGGGCCCCAATGACACAATGACCCCCCCAATATCACAATGACCCCCCCATTGCAGATTGGGCAGCCTGGCGGAGGTGGAGCTGGGCCCCGCGCCGCCGGTGCTGAAGTCGTTCAAGGAGTTCCTGCTGGCGCTGGACGACGCGGTGGACGAGACGGACGCTGTGCGGCGCTACAACGACTACAAGCTGGAGTTCCGGCGCCAGCAGCTGCAGGACTTCTTCCTGGCGCACAAGGACGAGGAGTGGTGCGTGCGGGGCACGGCCCCCAAAAACACCCCAAAAACACCCCAAAAAACACCCCAAAACCCCCCAAAAACCCCCCGGAACACCACAAACGCCCAAAAAACACCCCAAAAACCCCCCGGAACACCCCAAAAACCCCCAAAAACACCCCGGAACACCCCAAAAACCCCCAAAAACCCCCCCAAAACCCCCCGGAACACCCCAAAAACACCCCGGAACACCCTAAAAACCCCCCAAACGCCCCAAAAACCCTGCGGAACACCCCAAAAACCCCCCGGAACACCCCAAAACCCCCCAAAAACACCCCGGAACACCCCAAAAACCCCCCAAACACCCCCAAAACCCCCCAGAACACCCCAAACGCCCCAAAAACACCCCAAAAACCCCCCGGAACACCCCAAAAACCCCCCAAAAAGCCCCTGGAGGGGAGGACCCAGCGACCCCAGCAGCTCCGCCCGGGCTGCGGGTGCAAAGGGGTTAATGACACCAGACCCCCCATTTCAATGGAAAGGGGTTAACACTGCCCCCCCCCATTTCAGTGTAAAGAGGTTAATGACACAGGACCCCCCATTTTCAATGTAAAGGCATTTAATGTTGGGGGACCCCCCCAGTTTTAATGTAAAGGGTTTAGTCACAGGGGCGCCCCCTCAGTTTTCAATGCAGAGAGTTTAATGACACAGGAGCCCCCCAGTTCTAATGTAAAGGGGTTTAATGCTGGGGGACCCCCCCCATTTTCAATGTAAAGGGTGTAAACTATGAGGGACCCCCCAGTTTTAATGTAAAGGGGTTATTGATACGCGACACCCCGTTTTCAATGTGAAGGGATTAATGATACAGGAGATCCCTAATTACAATGTGAAGAGTTTTAATGACACAGGATCCTCCATTTTCAATAGGGGTTAATGACACAGGATCCCCCATTTTCAATATAAAGGGGATAATGACACAGGACCCCCCTAATTACAGTGTAAAGGGGTTAAAGACACAGGACCCCCCCCGTTTTCAATATCAAGGGGCTAATGACACAGGGTACCCCCATTTTCAATGTAAAGGGGATAATGAGCCAGGACCCCCCATTTTCAGTGTCAAGGGGCCAATGACACAGGACCCCCCCCATTTTCAATAGGGGTTAATGACACAGGACCCCCCATTTTCAATAGGGGTTAATGACGCAGGACCCCCCATTTTCAATGTAAAGGGGATAATGACCCAGGACCCCCCTAATTACAGTGTAAAGGGGTTAAAGACACAGGACCCCCCTTTTTTCAATATCAAGGGGCTAATGACACAGGGTACCCCAATTTTCAATGTAAAGGGGATAATGACCCAGGACCCCCCCATTTTCATGTCAAGGGGCTAATGACACAGGGTATCCCCATTTTCAATAGGGGTTAATGACACAGGACCCTCCATTACCCCCCATTTTCAGTGTCAAGGGGCTAATGACACAGGGTACCCCCATTTTCAATAGGGGTTAATGACACAGGACCCCCCATTACCCCCCATTTTCAGTGTCAAGGGGCCAGTGCCCCAGGCCCCCCCCATTTTCAATACCGAGGGGATGATGACCCAGGCCCCCCCATTTCCAATAGAAGGGGGGTTAATGCCCCAGGCCCCCCCTAATTCCAACGTGAGGAGGTTAATGCCCCACCCCCGTGTCCCTGCGCAGGGCGCACGGCTGGTCCCGTTTCCGGGGGGTGTTCGGGGCGTTCTGTGTGTTAACGGTTCCGTTCTCTCCCGTTTCCGGGGGGTGTTCGGGGCGTTCTGTGTGTTAACGGTTCCGTTCTCTCCCGTTTCCGGGGGGTGTTCGGGGCGTTCTGTGTGTTAACGGTTCCGTTCTCTCCCGTTTCCGGGGGGTGTTCGGGGCGTTCTGTGTGTTAACGGTTCCGTTCTCTCCCGTTTCCGGGGGGGTGTTCGGGGCGTTCTGTGTGTTAACGGTTCCGTTCTCTCCCGTTTCCGGGGGGTGTTCGGGGCGTTCTGTGTGTTAACGGTTCCGTTCTCTCCCGTTTCGGGGGGGTGTTCGGGGCGTTCTGTGTGTTAACGGTTCCGTTCTCTCCCGAAGCGCCAGTTGCGGTTCCCCCTGCGGAGCGTCTGGACCCCGCTAACGACCCCCCTCGTTAGCGCTAACGAGGGGCGGGCAGACAGGCAGGGCGCCCACCCGCGGCCGTAGCGCCAGTGCAGGAAGCAGCCAGGGCCCGTTTCTTGTTTTATTTTTCGCTTTTTCGCCCCAAAAATCCCCAGGGGGCCGTTGGGGGGGGTCGGGGGTCGGGGGGGGGTCACTCCCGCCCCCCCCCCCCCCCGCCCGGCCGCTTTTTGGGCCGTTCGGAGGGTTTTTTGTGGCTTTCGGAGCCGGTTCTTGTTGTTCTGGCGTTGGCGACGTCGCCTTAAGTAAAAGTGTTAAAAAAAAGGCGATTTTGGTTAAAAACCGCGGGGGACGGCGACCGCGACGACGTATGTATGAGACCCCCCCCCATCGCGGGGGGGGACACCCCAAAACGGGGGGGCTGGGGGGGAGGGGAGGGGGGGCCGCGCGTTGTTGGGGGGGCAAGGGGGTCCCTCCAAGTTCGGGGGCACGGGGGGGGTCCCCCAGCACCGACCCCCATGGTCACCCCCCGGTCTGGACCAACTGCCCGACACGGGGGGGAACCCCCATGTCCCCCCCCCCCACCCCCATTTCCCACCCACCCCCCTCCCCCCTCCCTCTGTCCCCCCCCGACCAGGGACCAGACCTCGTTTTTGGGTCCGTTTTCCCCATTTTCCGGTCAGTTTTCCCCCATTTTTGGGTCTGTTTCCCACGTCCCGTTCCCGTTCCCACCCGGACGGGGTCACTCTGCACCCCGTTTTTCTCTCTGTACCCCATTTTTGAGTCTATTTTCCCCATTTTGGTCAATCCCGCAGGTCCCGCTCCCGTTCCCACCCCGACGAGGTCGCTCCACACCCATTTCTGGGTCGATTTCCCCCATTTTTGGGTCCATTTCCCCATTTTGGGTCCATTTCCAGCTTCCGCTCCCATTCCCCACCCTGATGAGGTCTCTCCGCACCCATTTCTAGGTTGATTTCCCCCATTTTTGGGTCCATTTCACCCATTTTTTGGTTCATTTTGCGGGTTCCACTCCCGTTCCCACCCTGATGAGGTCACTCCGCACCCATTTTTGGGTCCATTTCCCCCATTTTTGGGTCCATTTCCCCCATTTTTGGTCCATTTCCAGCTTCCGCTCCTGTTCCCACCCCGACGATGTCACTCTGCACCCATTTTTGGGTCCATTTCCCCCATTTTTGGTTCATTTTGTGGGTTCCACTCCCGTTCCCACCCTGACAAAGTCGCTCCGCACCCATTTTTGGGCCCATTTCCCCCATTTTTGGTTCATTTCGCAGGTCCCGCTCCCCATTCCCACCCTGACGAGGTCGCTCCGCACCCATTTCTGGTCAATTTCCCCCATTTCTGGGTCGATCTCCCCCATTTCTGGGTGGATCTCCCCTGTTTTTGGGTCCATTTCCCCCATTTTTAGTCCATTTCCAGCTTCTGCTCCCGTTCCCCACCCTGACGAGGTCGCTCCGCACCCATTTCTGGGTGGATTTCCTCCATTTCTGGGTGGATCTCCCCCATTTCTGGTGGATCTCCCCCATTTCTGGGTGGATTTCCCCCGTTTCTGGGTCGATCTCCCCCATTTCTGGGTGGATCTCGCCCGTTTCTGGCCCGTTTCCCCCGTTTCTGGCCCGTTTCCCCACATTTGGCCCGTTGCAGGTTCTGGTTGCGGTACCACCCTGATGAGGCCGCTCCGCACCCGTTTTCTGGGTGGATCTCCCCCGTTTCTGGGTCGATTTCCCCTGTTTTTGGGTCGATCTCCCCCATTTCTGGGTCGATTTCCCCCCGTTTTTGGGCCCGTTTCCCCCGTTTCCGTCCCGTTTCCCACGTTCGGGCCCGTTGCAGGTTCCGGTCGCGGTACCACCCCGACGAGGCGGGCCGGCGCCGCCAGGAGGCCGCGGCCGCGCTGCGGAACCGCCTGCGCGTGTTCCTGTACCTGTGGGAGCGCGGCTGGTTCGACAACCTGCTGCTCGACATCGACCGCGCGCCCCAGATCCTCAAGTGTCTGGATTGCCGGTAATGACCCCCCAAAAACCCCCTGACACCCCAAAACCCCCCCTGACCCACTGACACCAACCCCGACCCACTGACACCCCAACCTGCTCCTGAACATCGACCCGCGCGCCCCAGATCCTCAAGTGTTTGGATGCCGGTAATGACCCCCCCAAATCACCCTGAGCCCCCCCTGAGCCCCCCAAACCAACCCTGACACCCCAAAACCCCCCAGAGCCCCCCTGACCCCCCCTGACCCACTGACACCCCAACCTGCTGCTGGACATCGACCGCGCGCCCCAGATCCTCAAGTGTTTGGATGCCGGTAATGACCCCCCTGAGCCCCCCAAAACCAACCCCAACCCACTGACACCCCAACCTGCTCCAACCTGCTCCTGAACATCGACCTCGCGCGCCCCAGATCCTCAAGTGTTTGGATGCCAGTAATGACCCCAACAAATCACCCTGACACCCCAAAAACTCCCCTGACCCACTGACACCCCAGCCTGCTGCTGGACACCCCCAGAATGACCCTGACACCCCAGAATGACCCTGACACCCCCCTCACCAACCCTGACCCCCCCTGGGACCCCCAGAACGACCCTGACCCCCCAGAGCCCCCAAAACCGCTTCGTTTTGCCCCATTTTGCTGTTTGCCCTCCATGAGCAGCGGTTCGGATGGAGGAGCCGCCAGCCCCGCATTTTACCCGTTTTCGGTGTTTTTCGCCCCCGTTCCAGCGGTGATTAAGATGGAGGGGGCACCGCCCACGACCTGCGGGTGCTGGCTCTGTTTTTTACCCATTTTCGCTGTTTTTTACCCTGTTCCAGTGGTGATTAAGATGGAGGCGGCACCGACCACGACCTGCGGGTGCTGGCTCTCTCGTTTTACCCATTTTCGGTGTTTTTTTGCCCCATTTCAGCAGTGATTAAGATGGAGGCGGCACGGACCACGACCTGCGGGTTCTGGCTCTGTTTTTTACCCATTTTCGGTGTTTTTCACTCCATTCCAGCGGTGATTAAGATGGAGGCGGCACCGACCACGACCTGCGGGTTCTGGCTCTAGATTTACCCATTTTCGCTGTTTTTCGCCCGTTTCAGCGGTGATTAAGATGGAGGCGGCACCGCCCACGACCTGCGGGTTCTGGCTCTCTCGTTTTACCCATTTTCCCCATTTTTCACCTTATTCCAGCGGTGATTAAGATGGAGGGCGGCACGGACCACGACCTGCGGGTTCTGGCTCTCTCGTTTTACCCATTTTCCCCATTTTTCACCCTATTCCAGCGGGTGATTAAGATGGAGGGCGGCACGGACCACGACCTGCGGGTGCTGGCTCTGTTTTTTACCCATTTTCCCCATTTTTCACCCCATTCCAGCGGTGATTAAGATGGAGGGCGGCACGGACCACGACCTGCGGGTGCTGGAGCAGGAGGAGGAGCCCGAGAAGCCCGACGGGGCCGCGGCGGGACGAGAACCCGCGACCCCCCGAGCCCAAGGGGAACCCCGAGCACGACGCCAAGAAGGTGACGGGGTCTGGGGGTCCATGGGCCCTAGGGGGGTCGGTTTTGGGGGTCCCTTGGGGTCCTCTTGAACCTATGGGGTCACTTTTGGGGTCCCCATGGGGTCACTTTTGGGGTCCCCTGGGTCCTAGGGGGGTCAGTTGTGGGGTCCCCTTGGGGTCCCCTTGAGCCCATGGGGTCACTTTTGGGGTCCCCATGGGGTCTCTCATGTTGTTCCCTGTGTCCTAGAGGGGGTCAGTTTTGGGGTCCCCTGGGTCCTAGAGGGGCCGGTTTTTGGGGTCCCCGTGGGTCCTATGGGGGTCGGTTTTGGGGTCCCCTTGAGCCCATGGGGGTCACTTTTGGGGTCCCCATGGGGTCTCTCCTGTTGTCACCTGGGTCCTAGAGGGATCGATTTTGGGGTCCCCTGGGTCCTATGGGGGGTTGGTTTTGGGGTCCCCTTGAGCCCATGGTGTCCCTTGTGGGGTCCCCTAGGTCCTGGTCCTACAGGGGTCAGTTTTGGGGTCCCCTGGGTCCTATGCAGGTCGGTTTTGGGGTCCCTTGGGGTTCTCTTGAACCTATGGGGTCACTTTTGGGGTCCCCACGGGGTCTCTCCTGAGGTCCCCTGGGTCCTAGAGGGGTCGTTTTTGGGGTCCCTTTGGGTCCATGGGGTCGGTTTTGGGGGTCTCTTTAGGTCTATGGGGTTAGTTTTGGGGTCCCTTTGGGTCCATGGGGTCGGTTTTGTGGGTCTCTTTAGGTCTATGGGGTTGATTTTGGGGTCCTGTTGGGTCCATGGGGTCGGTTTTGGGGTCCCTGTGTGTTGGGGTCTGTTTTGGGCCCCCCTGACCCCCCGTGTCCCCCCAGGCTGAGGGGGAGGGGCCGGGGGCGGAGCCGGCGCCGCAGGAGGAGGGGGAGGGGCGCGTGGAGGAGGAGCCGGAGAAGGAGCCCAAAAAGGTGACGGGATCCGCCCCCCCGCCCCCCGCCAAGCCCCGCCCCCCGCCAAGCCCCCACCCCCCCGCAAAGCCCCGCCCCCCGCAAAGCCCCGCCCCCCGCAAAGCCCCGCCCCCCGCAAAGCCCCACCCCTGCAAAAAGCCCCGCCCTGTTCCAAAGGCCCCACCCACCCCCCCCAGGCTCTGTGCAAACAGGGCTCAGTGCCCCGCCCCTCTCTGGGAAGCCCCGCCCCTCCACACAGGCCCCACCCTTTCCCCAAGCCCCGCCCCTTTTAGGGCCCCTCCCCTTCTCTGCAAGCCCCGCCCACTTTCTATCAACCCCCCACCTTTTAAAGAGAGCCCCGCCCCTTTGTGTCTGGCCCCGCCATTGTAAGCTCCTCCCTCTCTTCCAAACTCCACCCTTTGCTATAAGCCCCTCCCCTTTGTCCCAAGCCCCGCCCTTTCCAGCCACGCCCCTCGCCCCTCCCTTGATCTCCCTGCCCCCCCCCCATCACCCTGACCCGCCCTGACCTTGACCCCGCCCGTGACCCCACCCTGACCTTGACCCTGCCCGTGACCCCACCCTGACCTTGACCCTGCCCATGACCCCCACCCTGACCTTGACCTGCCATGACCCCGCCCTGGCCTTGACCTTCCCCATGACCCCACCCTGGTCTTGACCCTGCCCATGACCCCACCCTGACCTTGACCCTGCCCATGACCCCACCCTGGACCTTGACCCTGCCCGTGACCCTGCCCTGACCTTGACCCTGCCCGTGACCCCGCCCTGACCTTGACCCCTGCCCGTGACCCCTGCCCCTGACCTTGACTCTGCCCGTGACCCTGCCCTGACCTTGACCCTGCCCGTGACCCTGCCCTGACCTTGACTCTGCCTGTGACCCCGCCCATGACCCCACCCTGACCTTGACCCTGCCCATCACCCCACCCTGGCCTTGACCCTGCCCGTGACCCCGCCCTGACCCCACCCTGCCCGTGACCCCGCCCTGGCCTTGACCCCGCCGTGACCACCGTGACCCCGTGGGCAGGCCCCGCGTGCGCGGCGCAGCGGGGGGGGACAGCGAGGACGACGGGGACGAGAGCGACAGCGGGGACGAGGGGACCCCCCGGGGGGGCGCAGGTGGGTCAGGGGTCACGGGGTCGTGGGGGGGTCACGGGGGGGGTCACGGGGACATGGGGGGACAAGGGGGTTTGGGGGGCGGGGCTGAGGGATCAGGAGGGTTTTGGGGGGGTCTGGGGGAGTTGAGGTGGGTTCCATATATGGGCACTGGGGGGGTTAAAGGGGCGGGGTTGGCGCAGGTGGGCGGGGCCTGGGCCAGGTCCATATATGGGCAATGGGGGAGCTCTGGGGGTTCAGGGGGGGCTGGGGGGGTGGTGGTTCCGGGGTGCTCTGGGGGTTCAGGGGGGGGCTGGGGGGGGGGGTGGGGGGTCTGGGGAGGCTCTGGGAGTCCATGGGGGATCTGGGGGGGTTCAGGAGGGTCGGGGGAGGTTTGGGGGGGTCCAGGGGGCTCTGGCGGTTTCTGGGGGGGTTCATGGGGGTCTGGGGGGGTTCAGGGGGGTCTGGGGGGGCTCATGGGGGTCTGGGGGGTTCATGGGGGGTCTTGGGGGGGCTCATGGGGGCCTGGGGGGGCTCTGGGGGTCTGGGGGGGTCTGGGGGGCGCGCTGACCCCGCCCCGTTTCGGCAGAGGCGCCGGGGCCGGAGCCGCCGCGGGAGCCGGAGCCCGGCGGGGGAGGGGCAGAGCCCGGCCAAGGAGGGGGGGCGGGGGCGGGGGGGGGGCGGGGGGCGGGGGGCGACGCCCCCAAACCGCGGGCGCTGCACAAGACGTGCTCGCTGTTCATGCGGAACATCGCGCCCAACATCAGCAAGGCCGAGATCGTGGCCGTGAGCACGCGGGGGCACGGCGGGGATTGGGGGGTCCTGGGGGGGTCCTGGGAGGGGGTTGGGGGCTCCTGGGGGGGGGGGATTGGGGGTTCTAGGGGCAATTGGGGGGTCCTGGGGGGTCCTGGGAGGGGGTTGGGGGGGTCTGGTGGGGTCCTGGGGGGGAGATTGGGGGCTCCTGGGGGGGGGGATTGGGGGTTCTAGGGGAATTGGGGGGTCCTGGAGGGGTCCTGGGGAGGGGGTTGGGGGCTCCTAAGGGGAGGTTTGGGGGGTTCGTGGGGTCCTGGGGGGGATTGGGGGTCTGGGGGGGGTTTTGTGGGGTCCTGGGGGGGAATTGGGGGGTTCATGGGGTCCTGGGGGGGGATTAGGGGGTTCATGGGGGTCTGGGGGGGTCTTGGGGGGGTCCTGGGTGGGGATTGGGGGAGAATTGGGGGATCCTGGGGGGGAATTGGGTGTTCTGGGGGGGATTAGGAGGTTCATGGGGGTCTGGGGGGGTTTGGGGGTCCTGGAGGGGTGTGGGGAGTTCTGGGGGGGTTAAGGGGGTCCTAGGGGGGTCTTGGGGCCGATTGGGGAGAGTTTGGGGGTTCATGGGGGGTCCGAGGGGGAACTTAGGGGCCCTGGAGGGGTTTGGGGGGTCCCTGGGGTGGGGGGTTGGGGGGGAACAAAGAGGGAAAAGGGGGAGATTTGGGGATAAAGGGGGAGATTTGGGGATAAAGGGGGAGGTCTGGGGGGAATTGGGGTGACTTGGGGGGTTTTGGGGGTCCCTGACGCCGCGTCCCCGCAGCTGTGCAAGCGCTACCCCGGGTTCCTGCGCGTGGCGCTGTCCGACCCGCAGCCCGAGCGACGGTCAGTTTGGGGGTGAATTCCCGCGGTTTCGGGTCATTCACTGGGGTGGGGCCGCCGGGGAGTTTGGGGTGAATCCCGGGGGTTTGGGGTCATTCCATGGGGGTGGGGCTGCCGGGGAGTTTGGGGGTGAATCCCGGGGGTTTGGGGTCATTCCATGGGGGTGCGGCTAATGGGGGAGTTTGGGGTGAATCCCGGGGGGTTTGGGGTCATTCCATGGGGGGTGCGGCTAATGGGGAGTTTGGGGTGAATCCCGGCGGTTTTGGGTCATTCCATGGGGGTGCGGCTGATGGGGAGTTTGGGGTGAATCCCGGCGGTTTTGGGGTCATTCCATGGGGGCGGGGCCACCGGGGAGTTCGGGGCAAATCCCGGGGGTTTGGGGTCATTCCATGGGGGGTGGGGCTGCCGGGGAGTTGGGGTGAATTCTGGAGGTTTGGGGGGCTCAGGTGGTTCTGAGGGGGTGGGGGTTTGCTGCCCATCCCCCACACCCCTTTTGGGGTGAATTGGGGCGGTTTCAGGTTTTTCCGGGGCGGTTGGTGAGGGGTTTGCTGCCCCTCCCCCCGCACTGATTTTGGGGTGAATTGGGGCGGTTTCAGGTTTTTCCGGCGCGGTTGGTGAGGGGTTTGCTGCCCCTCCCCCCGCGCTGATTTTGGGGTGAATTGGGCAGTTTCAGGTTTTTCCGGCGCGGTTGGGGACGGGTTTGCTGCCCCTCCCCCGCGCTGATTTTGGGGTGAATTGGGGCGGTTTCAGGTTTTTCCGGGGCGGTTGGTGAGGGGTTTGCTGCCCCTCCCCCCGCACTGATTTTGGGGTGAATTGGGGGCGGTTTCAGGTTTTTCCGGCGCGGTTGGTGAGGGGTTTGCTGCCCCTCCCCCCCGCGCTGATTTTGGGGTGAATTGGGGCGGTTTCAGGTTTTTGCGGCGTGGTTGGTGAGGGGTTTGCTGCCCCTCCCCCCCGCGCTGATTTTGGGTGAATTGGGGCGGTTTCAGGTTTTTGCGGCGCGGTTGGTGAGGGGTTTGCTGCCCCTCCCCCCGCGCTGATTTTTGGGGTGAATTGGGGCGGTTTCAGGTTTTTCCGGCGCGGTTTGGTGAGGGGTTTGCTGCCCCTCCCCCCGCGCTGATTTTGGGGTGAATTGGGGGCGGGTTCAGGTTTTTCCGGCGCGGTTGGTGAGGGGTTTGCTGCCCCTCCCCCCGCGCTGATTTTGGGGTGAATTGGGGCGGTTTCAGGTTTTTCCGGCGCGGTTGGTGAGGGGTTTGCTGCCCCTCCCCCCGCGCTGATTTTGGGGTGAATTGGGGCGGTTTCAGGTTTTTCCGGCGCGGTTGGGTCACGTTCGACCGCAGCGTCAACATCAAAGAGATTTGCTGGAGCCTGCAGAACATCCGGGTACGGGCAACTTTGGGGCGGTTTTGGGGCGTTTTGCCGATTTTTGGTGGCTTTGGGCGGTTTTGGTGCTTTCCGCTTGTTCCCAGATGCATTTTGGGCTCATTTTGGGTGCATTTTTGGCCATTTTGGGTCATTTTTGTCCCCAACGCTCCGCGAGCTGAGCCCAGGGGGTCTGGGGGTGTTTTTTGGGTCATTTGGGGTTATTTTTGGTCATTTTGGGTCTATTTTTGCCCATTTTTGGGTTATTTTCAGCTGGTGCGAGTGCGAGCTGAGCCCAGGGGGCTTTGGGGGGTTGTTTTTTAGGTCATTTTGGGTCATTTTCGCTGCATTTTGGGTCATTTTTGCTCTTTTTCAGCTGCACAAGTGCGAGCTGAGCCCGGGGCTTTGGGGGGTGGGTTTAGGGCTAATTTTGAGTCATTTTCAGTGATTTTTGGGTCGTTTTTCGGTGTATTTTGGGTCGTTTTCAGCTGCGAGAGCGCGAGCTGAGCTCGGGGGTTTGGGGGGCTGGGGTTTTGGGGTAATTTTGGGTCATTTCTTGTGGTTTTCGGGTTGTTTTGGGTCATTTCCCAGCTCTGTGAGCACGAGCTGAGCCCGGAGGTTTGGGGGGGTGGGGTTTTTTGGGTCATTTTGGGTAGTTTTGGCTGATTTTTGGGTCGTTTTGGGTCATTTCCAGCTGTGGGAGTGCAAGCTGAGCCTGGGCGTTTCGGGGCATTTTTTGGGTTAGGTTTGGTCATTATTGGGTCCATTTTGGGTCATTTCCAGCTCTGTGAGCACGAGCTGAGCCGGGGGTTTGGGGGGTGGTGTTTTGGGGTAATTTGGGGTCGTTTTTGGTGATTTCGGGGTGGTTTTGGCTGATTTTGGTGTCGTTTTTGGTGATTTTGGGGTGGTTTTTGGTGATTTCGTGGTCGTTTTTGCTGATTTTTGGGCTGTTTCTGCCGTGTTTTGGGCCGGCGTGCAGCTGCGGTGAGTGCGAGCTGAGCCCCGGCGTGAACCGCGACCTGACGCGGCGCTCGTGCGCAAACGTGAGCGGGCTGGCCCAGCACCGCCCCGGGTCGTGCGCCACGACATCCAGCTGGCCGCGCGCCCTCGTGCACGCGCTGGACGCCCGCGCCGGGCTCTGGGCCGGCCCCGCCCACGGCCCGCCCACGGCCCCGCCCCCCCGCCCCGCCGACGGCCCCGCCCCCGACGTGAGCGCCGCGGGAGCCGCAGCCGCAGCGGGAACCGGAACCGGAAACCGGAGCCGGAGCGGGAACTGGAGCCGGAGCTGGAACCGGAGCTGGAGCCGCGGGGGACGGGGACGCGGACCACGACCAGCGGGGTGAGGGGCGGCCGCCGCGCCTGGGGTCACCTGGGGTCACCAACGGTCACCTGAGGTCACCAATAGTCATCTGGGTCACCAACGGTCATCTGGGGTCACCTGGGGTCACCAATAGTCACCTGGGTCACCAACGGTCATCTGGGATCACCTGGGGTCACCAATAGTCATCTGGGTCACCAACAGCCACCCGAGTCACCAATGGTCACCTGGGGTCACCAATAGTCACCTGAGGTCATCCTGGGGTCACCAATAGTCATCTGGGTCACCAACGGTCACCTGGGGTCACCTGGGGTCACCAATAGTCATCTGGGTCACCAACAGTCACCCAGGTCACCAATGGTCACCTGGGGTCACCAATAGTCACCTAGGTCACCAACGGTCACCGTGGGGTCACCTCAGGGTCACCAACCATCACCCTGGGGTCACCTGGGGTCACCAGCTGCCACCCTGTGGTCACCAACAGTCACCTGGGGTCTCCGACCGTCACCCGGGGTCACCAATGGTTACCTGGGGTCACCAACCATCACCCTGGGGTCACCTGGGGTCACCAGCCGTCAATCTGGGTTCACCTGGGGTCACCCGCTGTTACCCTGGGGTCACCAACAGTCACCTCGGGGTCACCTCAGGGTCACCAACCGTCACCCTGGGGTCACCTCAGCGTCTCCATGTCCCCAGTGACCCCAATGACCCCAGTGTCCCCATGTCCCCAGTGACCCCGAGGTCCTTGTGTCTCCCGATGTCCCCAGAGACCCCGAGCTCCTGGATCTCCCCCCATGTCCCCAGTGGTGTCCCCACGTCCCCGATGATGTCCCCATGTCCCCAATGGTGTCCCCATGTCCCCAATGGTGTCCCCATGTCCCCCAGGGGTAACCCGGTGCTCCGGCACATCACGGATTACCTGATCGAGGAGGTGACTGGTGACACGTCCGTGTGTCCCCACGTCCCCAATGGTGTCCCCATGTCTCCAATGGTGTCCCAGGGTAACCCGGTGCTCCGGCACATCACGGATTACCTGATCGAGGAGGTGAGCGCGGAGGAGGAGGAGCTGCTGGGCCGCGGAGGCTCCGCCCCCCCCCGAGGGGGCCGCTGCGAGGCCGCCAACCCCCCCGAGGTCACCGTGGAGCGCGACGAGAAGCTGCTCAAGGTGACGCCCCCGCGACCCCGACCCTGACCCCCATGACCCCGACCTGACCCCCCGTGACCCTGACCTGACCCCCTGCGACCCCTGATCTGACCCCCCCATGACCCCGACCTGACCCCCCGTGACCCCGACCTGACCCCCTGTTACCCCCAACGTGACCCCCTGCAACCCCGACCTGACCCAACCCCCTGGGACCCCGACCTGACCCCATTGTGACCCCAACCTGACCTTGACCTGAACCCCTGTGACCCCCGACCTGACCCGACCCCCAGACCATGTCCCAGGTTCTGGACCGGCTGCTCCTGTACGTGTGTCCCCGTTGTCCCCATTGTCCCCATTGCCCCCATTGTCCCCATGTCCCCAATGATGTCCCCATGTCCCCCTGTCAGGTCCTGGACCATCTGCTCCTGTACCTGTGTCCCCATTGTCCCCATGTCCCCAATGATGTCCCCATGTCCCCCTGTCAGGTCCTGGACCATCTGCTCCTGTACCTGTGTCCCCGTTGTCCCCAATGTCCCCAATGTCCCCAATGTCCCCATTGTCCCCATTGTCCCCATTGCCCCCATTGTCCCCATGTCCCCAATGATGTCCTCATGTCCCAGGTCCTGGACCATCTGCTCCTGTACCTGTGTCCCCATGTCCCCAATGATGTCCCAATGTCCCCATTGTCCCCAGGTCCTGGACCGTCTGCTCCTGTACCTGTGTCCCCAATGTCCCCTGTTGTCCCAATGTCCCCAATGATGTCCCCATGTCCCCTGTCAGGTCCTGGACCGGCTGCTCCTGTACCTGTGTCCCCATTGTCCCCAATGATGTCCCCAATGATGTCCCCATGTCCCAGGTCCTGGACCGGCTGCTCCTGTACCTGTGTCCCCAATGTCCCTGTTGTCCCAATGTCCCCAATGTCCCCATTGTCCCAGGTCCTGGACCGGCTGCTCCTGTACCTGTGTCCCCATGTCCCCCAATGATGTTCCCATTGTCCCAGGTCCTGGACCGGCTGCTCCTGTAACCTGTGTCCCCATGTCCCCAATGATGTCCCCATTGTCCCAGGTCCTGGACCGGCTGCTCCTGTACCTGTGTTCCCCATGTCCCCAATGATGTCCCCATTGTCCCAGGTCCTGGACCGGCTGCTCCTGTACCTGTGTCCCCATGTCCCCAATGATGTCCCCATTGTCCCAGGTCCTGGACCGGCTGCTCCTGTACCTGTGTCCCATGTCCCCAATGATGTCCCCATTGTCCCAGGTCCTGGACCGGCTGCTCCTGTACCTGTGTCCCCATGTCCCCAATGATGTCCCCATTGTCCCAGGTCCTGGACCGGCTGCTCCTGTACCTGTGTCCCCCATGTCCCCAATGATGTCCCCATTGTCCCAGTGTCCTGGACCGGCTGCTCCTGTACCTGTGTCCCCATGTCCCCAATGATGTCCCCATTGTCCCAGGTCCTGGACCGGCTGCTCCTGTACCTGTGTCCCCATGTCCCCAATGATGTCCCCATTGTCCCAGGTCCTGGACCGGCTGCTCCTGTACCTGTGTCCCCATGTCCCCAATGATGTCCCCATTGTCCCAGGTCCTGGACCGGCTGCTCCTGTACCTGTGTCCCCATGTCCCCAATGATGTCCCCATTGTCCCAGGTCCTGGACCGGCTGCTCCTGTACCTGTGTCCCCATGTCCCCAATGATGTCCCCATTGTCCCAGGTCCTGGACCGGCTGCTCCTGTACTGCGCATCGTGCACTCGGTCGATTTCTACAGCACGTGCGAGTACCCGAGACGAGGACGAGATGCCGAACCGCTGCGGGATCCTGCACGTGCGGGGGCCGCTGCCGGCCCAACCGCTGTGTCCCACGGCGAGGGTGCGTGTCCCCAATGTCCCCAATGTCCCCAATGTCCCCAGTGTCCCCTGAGCCCCGCCGGACCCGCTGCCCCCGAGCGCGTGTCCTATGGCGAGGGTGGGTGTCACCGGTGTCCCCAAATGTCCCCTGTGTCCCCTGAGCCCCCCAGACCCGCTGCCCCCAACCGCGTGTCCCACGGCGAGGGTGGGTGACACCCGGTGTCCGCAGTGTCCCCAATGTCCCCTGAGCCCCCCAGACCCGCTGCCGCCCAACCGCGTGTCCCCACGGCGAGGGTGCGTGTCCCCCAATGTCCCCTGTGTCCCCAATGTCCCCTGAGCCCCCCCGGACCCCGCTGCCCCCAACCGCGTGTCCCACGGCGAGGGGTGCGTGTCCCCAAATGTCCCCAGTGTCCCCTAATGTCCCCTGACCCCCTCTGAGCCCCCCGGACCCGCTGCCCCCCAACTGCGTGTCCCACGGCGAGGGTGGGTGACACCGGTGTCCGCAGTGTCCCCAATGTCCCCTGACCCCCCTGGACCCGCTGCCCCACCAGCTGCCTGTCCCAATGGCGAGGGTGCATCCTGGGGTCCCTGCCCCCCAAGTGTGGGGCTGGAGGGTCCCCTGGGGTGTCCCCACGTGTCCATGGGTGTCCCCACGTGTCCCCATGTCCTCACGTGTCCCCAATGTGTCCCCATGTGTCCTCATGTCCCCCATGTCCCCATGTGTCCCCATATCCCCACGTGTCCCCATGTCCCCACGTGTCCCCATGTGTCCCCATGTCCTCATGTGTCCCCATGTCTCCAATGTGTCCCCAATGTGTCCGCATGTCTGTGTGTCCCCCAGTGCTAGAGTGGCAGCGCGGGTTCCGCGAGCGCCTGTCCCCGGCGCTGCCCGAGGAGGAGGCGCCGTGTCCCCATGTGTCCCCATGTGTCCCCAATGTGTCCCCATGTGTCCCAATGTGTCCCCAATGTGTCCCCATGTGTCCCCATGTGTCCCCATGTCCCCATGTGTCCCCATATCCCCACGTGTCCCCATGTCCCCACGTGTCCCCAATGTGTCCCCATGTCCCCGCAGTGCTGGAGTGGCAGCGGGGGTTCCGTGAGCGCCTGTCCCCATTGCTGGGGGGCCGCGAGGCGCTGCCCGAGGAGGAGGCGCCGTGTCCCCATGTGTCCCCAATGTGTCCCCATGTGTCCCCATGTGTCCCCATGTGTCCCCATGTCCCCGCAGTGCTGGAGTGGCAGCGCGGGTTCCGCGAGCGCCTGTCCCCATTGCTGGGGGGCCGCGAGGCGCTGCCCGAGGAGGAGGCGCCGTGTCCCCATGTGTCCCCATGTCTGTGTGTCCCCATGTGTCCCCATGTCTCCAATGTGTCCCCATGTGTCCCCAATGTGTCCCCATGTCCCCGCAGTGCTGGAGTGGCAGCGGGGGTTCCGCGAGCGCCTGTCCCCATTGCTGGGGGGCCGCGAGGCGCTGCCCGAGGAGGAGGCGCCGTGTCCCCATGTGTCCCCATGTCTGTGTGTCCCCATGTGTCCCCATGTCTCCAATGTGTCCCCATGTGTCCCCATGTGTCCCCATGTCCCCGCAGTGCTGGAGTGGCAGCGGGGGTTCCGCGAGCGCCTGTCCCCATTGCTGGGGGGCCGCGAGGCGCTGCCCGAGGAGGAGGCGCAGCGGCTCGGCCGCAAGGACCCCGAGCAGGAGCTCGAGAAGTTCGTGACGGCCAATACGCAGGAGCTGGGCAAGGACAAGTGGCTCTGTCCCCTCAGCGGGAAGAAGTTCAAGGTCAGGGCACGTGGGGACACTGGGGACACCAGGAGGTCATGGGGGACATGGGGGGACACGGGACACTGGGGTCATGGGGGGACACAGGAGCTGGGCAAGGACAAGTGGCTCTGTCCCCTCAGCGGGAAGAAGTTCAAGGTCAGGGCACGTGGGGACACTGGGGACACCGGGAGGTCATGGGGGACATGGGGGGACACGGGACACTGGGGTCATGGGGGGACACAGGAGCTGGGCAAGGACAAGTGGCTCTGTCCCCTCAGCGGGAAGAAGTTCAAGGTCAGGGCACGTGGGGACATTGAGGACGTGGGGAGGTGATGGGGACATCAGGGGGACATGGGGACAGGGGGAGGTGATGGGGACATCGGGGGGACAGAGTGGGGGGTGGAGGGTCTGTGTGTCCCCATATCCCCCCATGTCCCCATATCCCCCCGTGTCCCCATGTCCCCAGTGTCCACATGTCCCCCATGTCCCCCCATGTCCCCATATCCCCCCATATCTCCCCATGTCCCCCAATGTCCTCATGTCCCCCCATATCCCCCAATGTCCCCATGTCCCCCCATGTCCCCATGTCCCCCCATGTCCCCCCATGTCTCCCCGTGTCCCCATATCCCCCCATGTCCCCATGTCCCCCAATGTCCCCCATATCCCCCCGTGTCCCCCATGTCCCTAATGTCCCCCCATGTCCCCCCGTGTCCCCAATGTCCCCCATGTCCCCCGTGTGCGCAGGGCCCCGAGTTCGTGCGCAAGCACATCTTCAACAAGCACGCGGACAAGATGGCGGCCGTGCGCAAGGAGGTTTTGTTCTTCAACAACTTCCTCATGGACCCGCAGCGCCCGGCCCCGCCCGACGGGAAGGGAGCCCCGCCCACCGGCCCCGCCCAGGGTGAGCCCCGCCCCCACTCTGACCCCGCCCACTGCCCTGACCCCGCCCACTGCCCCCCATACACACACACACACACTGCCCCGCCCGACGGGAAGGGAGCCCCGCCCACCGGCCCCGCCCAGGGTGAGCCCCGCCCCCCGCCCCGCCCACACACAGCCCCGCCCGATGGGGAGCCCCGCCCACCGGCCCCGCCCAGGGTGAGCCCCGCCCACCGCCATGACCCCGCCCACTGCCACGCCAAATGGGAAGGGAGCTCCCCCCTCCCTGTCACCCCGCCATTGTCCCTGTGACCCCCGATGTCCCTGTTGGGGTGTCAGTGCCCCCGATGCCCATGGGGGTTGTGGGGTCCCCCTGTGTGACCTCGTGTGACCCCCGTGTCCCCCCCGTGTCCCCCCCGTGTCCCCAGGTCTGGCCCCCGGGCTGCCCTACCCCCCCCAGACGCCGCAGGGCTTGGTGCCCTATGGGCAGCCCCGCCCCCCCATGATGGGCTACGGAGGTGAGGGGGGAGGGGCTGGGGGGCGGGGGGATCCTGGGGGGGGAGTCTCAGACGTCAGTAGGGACCAGAGTGAACAGCTCACAGCGCTGGGGGGGGCCAGGGGGGTCCCCAAGGGGGTTTGGGGGGTTGGGAGTTGAGCTGTCAGTAGGGACCAGAGTGAACAGCCCAGAATGTGTTAAAGGGGGGGCTGGGGGGGTCAGGAGGTCCTGGGGGGTTCAGGGGTCCCCAAGGGAGTTTGGGGGGGCTGGGAGGGCAACCATCAGTAGGGACCAGAGTGAACAGGTTGTAGTGAGCAGGGGGAGGGGTCTGGGGGGATTTGGGGGGGGGGGGTTAATGGGGTGGGGGGGGTTTTGGGGGTCACGGGTGTCTCGGGGGGTTCTGGGGGGTCCCCGTGACCCCCTGACCCCCCGTTTTCTCTTCCACTCCCCCAGGCGGCCCCCCCTACCCCCCCGGGCCCTACGGGGGGAGGGGCGGCTACGAGAGCTTCCGGGGGCAGGGGGGGGGGCGGGGGGGGCGGGTACCTCAACAAACCGCGGAGCAGGTGAGGGGGGGCCCCAGTGGGGGGGGACACCCCAGTTGCAGGGGGGGGACCCCGATGTGGGGGGGAGAGGAACCCCAATGTGGGGGGGGGACACCCCAAGGCGGGGAGGGTGGGATGACCCCAATGTGTGGGGGGGTGGAACCTGATGGGAGGGGGGACCCTAATTAGGGGGGTGGGGGGAGGGGTTGGGGACACTGACCCCACTGTGGGGGGAGGGGGCACAGGACACACTGGGGGGGACACGGGGGTTTGGGGGGGGGGAGGGGCTACTTGGGGGTCCTGACCCGATTTGGGGGGGTAGAAATGGGACATTTGGGAGGTGGGGTGGGGACACCTTGGGGGGACCTGGGGACATGTGGGGTGGGGGGGGCACCCCATTTTGGGGATACCCAGGGGGTTTTGGGGTTTGGGAGGGCGCC
>NW_027660034.1:0-55189 GCF_963082525.1 Nesoenas mayeri
GGGATCTAGGGGGCTCCTGGGGGATCTAGGAGGCTGGCGGGGGATTTAGGGGGCTCCTATGGGATCTAGGGGGCTCACATGGGGTCTGGAGGGCTGGCAGAGGATCTAGGGGGCTCCTATAGGATCTAGAGGGCTGGCAGGGGATCTAGGGGGCTCCTGGGGGATCCAGAGAATGGCAGGGGATCTAGGGGGCTCCTGGGGGAGCCAGAGGGCTGGCGGGGGATCTAGGGGGCTCCTGGGGGATCTGGGGGACTCACAAGGGGGCTAGAGGGCTGGCAGAGGGGCTAGGGGGGCTCCTATGGGATCGAGGGGGACCTAGGGGGCTCCTATGGGATCTAGGGGCTGGAGGGGGATCTAGGGGGTTCCTATAGGATCTAGAGGGCTGGCAGGGGATCTAGGGGCTCCTGGGGGATCCAGGGGGCTCACAAGGGGTCTGGAGGGCTGGCGGAAGGGCTAAGGGACTCCTATGGGATCTAGGGGGCTGACGGGGGATTTAGGGGGCTCCTATGGGATCTAGGGGGCTCACAAGGGGTCTGGAGGGCTGGCAGAGGGTCTAGGGGGGCTCCTATGGGATCTAGGGGGCTCCTATGGGATCTAGAGGGCTGGCAGGGGGACTAGGGGGCTCCTATGGAATCTAGAGGGCTGGCAGAGGGGCACAGCATGCCCCGTGCTCCCATGGGATCCATAGGACCCACACGGGATTTTGAGGTCCCGCAGCATCCTCTGTGCTCCCATGGGATCCATAGGACTCCTATGGGATCCAGGGGGTCCCACAGCATCCCCCCGTGCTCCCATGGGATCTATAGGACTCACACAGGATCTGGGAGGTCCCGCAGCATCCTCCATGCTCCCATGGGATCCATCGGACTCCTCTGGGATCCAGGGGGTCCCACAGCATCCCCTGTACTCCATGGCTGATCCAGCAGGTCCCTGGGTGACCCAGCGGGTCCCCGGGGTCCTCCCTGACCCCTATACGTGTCCATAGGTGCTGTGCCCGTGCGCGGACGCCGGCTCCGACAGCAGCAAGCGGCTCAAGTGGCGGCAGGAGCCGGGACGGTACCGGGCTGGACGCCGAGAGCCTGGGGCTGTCGGCACAGGATCTGCGCGACCCCGGCGCCGTGGTCAGCACCCCCAGCCCCACACAGCCCCCCATATCCCCCCCAAAGCCCCACACATTCCCTATATCCCTCCATTCCCTTAACCCCCTCCCATTTACCCCCATTCCCCCACCCCCCTGAATTTCCCCATAAACCCCCTTCTCTCCCCCCAGTTTCCCCCCTAACCCCCCATTTCTCCCCCCAATAACCCCCATCCCCATTACCCCTCATTCCCCCCAACCCTCCCTCCATTTCCCCCAATAACCCCCCAATTCTCGTCTCCCCATTCCCTCCTAACCCCCCATTTCTCCCTCCTATTTCCCCCAATACCCCCCCAATTCTCTCCCCCCCATTTCCCTCCAATACCCCCCCAATAACCCCATCCCCATTACCCCCCATTCCTCCCTAACCCCCAATTTCTCCCTCCATTTCCCCCCAATAACCCCCCAATTCTCTCCCCATTTCTCCTCCTAATTCTCCCCCCATTTCCCCCAATAACCCCCCAATTCTCTCTGCCCCCATTCCCCTTAACCCCCCAATTCCCCCCCCTTTCCCCCCAATAACCCCCCAATTCTCTCCCCCCCATTTCTCCTCCTAATTCTCCCTCCATTTCCCCCCAATAACCCCCAATTCTCTCTCCCCCCATTCCCCCCAACCCATTTCTCCCCCCAATTCCCCCCATTTTCCCCAATAACCCCCATTTCTCCCCCCATTTCCCCCCAATAACCCCCCAATTCTCTCTCCCCCGATTCCCCCCTACCCCCCAATTCCCCCCCAATAACCCCCAATTCTCTCTCCCCCCATTCCCCCCTAACCCCCCATTTCTCCTCCCAATTCCCCCCGTTTCCCCCCAATAACCCCCATTTCTCCCCCCCATTTCCCCCAATAACCCCCAATTCTCTCTCCCCCCAATTCCCCCCAATAACCCCCATTTCTCCCCCCAATAACCCCCAATTCTCTCTCCCCCCATTCCCTCCTAACCCCCCCATTTCTCCCCCCCATTTCTCCCCCCAATTCTCCCCCACTCCCCCATTTCCCCCCAATAACCCCCATTCCCCCCCCATTTCCCCCCAATAACCCCCGTTTCTCCCCCTAATAACCCCCATTTCTCCCCCTCATTTCCCCCCAATAACCCCCATTCCCCAATAACCCCCATTTCTCCCTCTCATTTCCCAATAACCCCCATTCCCCCCTAACCCCCCCTTTCTCCCCCCCTTTCCCCCAATAACCCCCATTTCCCCCCCTTCCCCCCAATAACCCCATTCCCCCCCTTCCCCCCAATAACCCCCATTCTCCCCCTTCATTTCCCCCCAATAACCCCCATTCCCCCCCCCCCCTCCCCCCAATAACGCGCCGTGTCCCCCCCCCAGATCCTGGCGTTCAAGGAGGGCGAGCAGAAGGAGACGGAGGGCATGCTGCGCCTGCGCCGCGCCAACGCCCAGAAACCCGCCCCCCCGTCGCCGGGCCCCCCGTCCTGCCTGTGCCGCGGCCCGCCACCCCCGCCATGCTGCAGTGCCAGCTGTGCCGCGACTGGTTCCACGGCGCCTGCGTGTCCTGCCCGCGCCTGCCCCCCCTCCAGAAACCCGCCCCCCCGCCTGGTGGGAGTGGGACGCCAAGTTCCTGTGCCCGCTGTGCCAGCGCTCGCGCCGCCCGCGCCTCGAGACCATCCTGGCGCTGCTGGTGGCGCTGCAGAAGCTGCCGGTGCGGCTGCCGGAGGGGGAGGCCCTGCAGTGTCTGACCGAACGCGCCATCACCTGGCAGGATCGGGCCCGCCGCCTCCTGGCCGCTCCGGAACTTTCCGCCGCCCTCGAACGACTGGAGGGATGAGGCACCCCAGGGGAGGAGGAGGAGGAGGAGGAGGAGGAGGAGGAGCGGCCGCGGGGGGCGACGGAGCCGGGGGGGCGCTCAGGGAGGCCAGCTGCAACGAGCAGACCAAGGTACGGGGGCTATAGGGGGCAGTATGGGAGGTGTATGGGGGCTATAGGGGGGTATAGGGGCTGTAGGGGCTCAGGGAGGCCAGCTGCAACGAGCAGACCAAGGTACGGGGGCTATAGGGGCAGTATGGGAGGTGTATGGGGGCTATAGGGGGGTATAGGGGCTATAGGGGCTCAGGAGGCCAGCTGCAATGAGCAGACCAAGGTATGGGGGCTATAGGGGTACTATGGGGGGTATAGGGGGGATATGGGTGCTATAGGGCTCAAGGAGGCCAGCTGCAACAAACAGACCAAGGTATGGGGAGTATAGGGCAGTATGGGGGCTATAGGGAGGTATAGGGGCTCAGGGAGGCCAGCTGCAATGAGCAGACCAATGTACGGGGGGTATAGGGGCAGTATGGGAGGCATATGGGGGCTATAGGGGGGTATAGGGGCTATAGGGGGGTATAGGAGCTCAGGGAGGCCAGCTGCAACGAGCAGACCAAGATATGGGGGCTATAGGGGGAGTATGGGGGGTATAGAGGGGGCTATGTGAGCTATAGGGGGGTATAGGGGCTCAGGGAAGCCAGCTGCAACGAGCAGACCAAGGTATGGGGGTATAGGGGGTATAGGGGGAGTATGAGGGCTATAGGGGCTCAAGGAGGCCAGCTGCAACGAGCAGACCAAGGTATGGGGGCTATAGGGGCAGTATGGGAGGCGTATGGGGGCTATAGGGGGGTATACGGGCTCAGGGAGGCCAGCTGCAACAAGCAGACCAAGGTATGGGGGCTATAGGGGGAGTATGGGGGGTATAGAGGGGGCTATAGGGGCTCAGGGAGTCCAACTGCAATAAACAGACCAAGGTTTGGGGATACAGGGGCTATAGGGGGAGGTATGTGTGATGTAAGGGGAGCATATGGGCTGGAGGCGGAGGTATGGGGGCTATAAGGGCGGTACAGGAGCTCTGGGGTGTATAGGGGCTATAGAGGGAGGTCTGGGGTGTATAGGGGCTATAGGGGAAGGTCTGGGGTGTATAGGGGCTATAGGGGAGGCCAAACTGCCCCCTGATGCCGTTGCCCCCCCCAGGTGTCGGTGGAGAACGGTGACGCCCCCAGTCCAGAGAAGAACCGGCCCCTGCCCTCAGGTAAATGGAGAGATCCTCTGGGACCCACTGGATCCCCACAGCCCCAATGGATCCACTGTGGGGGTGCCAGGATCCACCAGGGACCCTTTAGAGTCACTGGGAGGAAGGTGGCGGGATCTACTGGATCCCCCGTGGGTCCTATGGATCCACTCTGAGCACAGGGGACGCTGTGGAACCCACTGGATCCCCCGTGGCTCCTATAGATCCACTGTGGCTCCTACAGATCCACTCGGAGCACAGGGGTCACTGTGGAACCCACTGGATCCCCAGTGGCTTCTATAGATCCACTCTGAGCACAGGGGATGCTGTAGAACCCACTGGATCCCCTGTGGCTCCTGTAGATCCACTGTGGGTTCTATAGATCCACTCTGAGCACAGGGGTCACTGTGGGACCCACTGGATCCCCGGTGGCTTCTATAGATCCACTCTGAGCACAGGGGACACTGTGGAACCCACTGGATCCCCTGTGGGTCCTGTAGATCCACTGTGGCTCCTGTAGATCCACTCTGAGCACAGGGGCCACCGTGGAACCCACTGGATCCCCTGTGGCTCCTGTAGATCCACTGTGGCTCCTACAGATCCACTCGGAGCACAGGGGTCACTGTGGAACCCACTGGATCCCCGATGGCTTCTATAGATCCACTCTGAGCACAGGGGACACTGTGGAACCCACTGGATCCCCTGTGGCTCCTGTAGATCCACTGTGGGTTCTATAGATCCACTGTGAGCACAGGGGACACCGTGGAAACCACTGGATCCCCTGTGGGTTCTATAGATCCACTGTGGGTTCTACAGATCCACTCGGAGCACAGAGGTCACTGTGGAACCCACTGGATCCCCGGTGGCTTCTATAGATCCACTGGAGCACAGGGGACACTGTGGAACCCACTGGATCCCCGGTGGCTCTTATAGATCCACTGTGAGCACAGGGGACACTGTAGAGCCTACTGGATCCCATGTGGCTCTATGGATCCACTGTGAGCACAGGGGTCACCATGGAACCCGCTGGATCCCCCATGTCTCTTATAGATCCACTGTGAGCACAGGGGACACTGAAGAGCCCACTGGATCCCCGGTGGCTCCTATAGATCCATTCTGAGCACCGGGGACACTGTGGAACCCACTAGATCCCATGTGGCTTCTGTGGATCCACTGTGAGCACAGGGAACACTGTGGGACCCACTGGATCCCCTGTGGCTCCTATAGATCTTCCCCCCCAAGTCCCAGGACACCAGGGGATCCCCCATGGATCCCATAGGGTGAGGGGACCCTCGGGATCCCCTCACCAGCCCTGGGGATCCTGTGGGATCCCCTGGAACCCCCAGTGATGTGATGTCCCCACGATGTCCCCATGTCCCCCCAGAGCTGGAGGTGCTGAGCCCCATATGGTGTCCCCGACCCCCCTGGACACAGTGTCCCCATTGTCCCCCGTTGTCCCCAATGTCCCCCTTGTCTTCCTTGTCCCTGTTGCCCCCAATGTCCCCCTTGTCCCTGTTGTCCCCCTTGTCTCCATTGCCCCCAGTGTCCCCCTTGTCCCTGTTGTCCCCCTTGTCCCCAATATCCCCCTTGTCCCCATTCCCCCAGTGTCCCCCTTGTCCCCATTGCCCCCAATGTCCCCCTTGTCCCCAATGTCCCCCAGTGTCCCCCTTGTCCCCAGTGTCCCCGTTGTCCCCACTGTCCCCCTTGTCCCCAGTGTCCCCGTTTGTCCCCATGTCCCCCTTGCCTCCAGTGTCCCCCAGTGTCCCCCTTGTCCCCCTTCTCCCCCTTGTCCCCATTGCCCCCAGTGTCCCTCTTGTCCCCGTTGTCCCCTTGTCCCCAGTGTCCCCATTGTCCTCAGTGTCCCCTTTGTCCCCAATGCCCTTGTCCCCCTTGTCCCCATTGCCCCCAATGTCCCCCTTGTCCCCCTTGCCCCCAGTGTCCCCCTTGTCATGTCCCCCAGTGTCCCCCTTGTCCCCAATGTCCCCCTTGCCCCCTTGTCCCTATTGCCCCCAGTGTCCCCCTTGCCCCCCTTGCCCCCTTGCCCCCCTTGCCCCCAATGTCCCCCTTGTCCCCAATGTCCCCCTTGCCCCCTTGTCCCTATTGCCCCCAGTGTCCCCCTTGCCCCCCTTGTCCCCCTTGCCCCCAATGTCCCCGTTGTCCCCACTGTCCCCATTGCCCCCCTTGTCCCCGTTGTCCCCGCTGTCCCCGTGACGCCGCGCTGTCCCCGCAGAGCTGAGCGGCTGCAGGGCCCGGTGCTGGAGCTGCCCGAGGGCGCGCGGCGGGCGCTGGAGGAGCTCATGATGGAGGGCGACCTGCTGGAGGTGACACTGGACGAGGCCACCAGCATCTGGCGCCTCCTGCAGGCCGCGCGCCCGCCCCCGCTCCCGCTCTTCCGCCTGCTCCTCGAGGTAACGGGGACCCCCGCGCCCCAAAAACGCCCCCCGGGTCACCCCAGGTCACGGCCCCAGGGTAACGGCGGCGACGCAGAAAGGACCCTGGGGACACCAAAACTGACCCCAAGTGGCCCCAGAATTGATCCCAACCGCCCTGGGGAGCCCAAAACTGACCCCAAGTGGCCCCAAAACTGCCTCGAATGACCCTGGGGACCCCAAAACCTGCCCCAGACTAACACAGGGACCCCAAATCTGACTCGAGGTGGCCCCAGAACTGCCCCAAAATTGATCTCAACCACCCTGGGGACACCAAAACTGACCCCAAGTGGCTCCAGAATTGATCCCAACCACCCTGGGGACACCAAAACTGACCCCAAGTGGCCCCAAAACTGCCCGAATGACCCTGGGGACCCCAAAACTGCCCCAGACTAACACAGGGACCCCAAATCTGACTCGAGGTGGCCCCAGAACTGCCCCAAAATTTATCTCAACCACCCTGGGGACACCAAAACTGACCCCAAGTGGCTCCAGAATTGATCCCAACCACCCTGGGGACACCAAAACTGACCCCAAGTGGCCCCAAAACTGCCCCGAATGACCCTGGGGACCCCAAAACTGACCCAAGTGGCCCCAAAGTGACCACAAAACTGCCCCAAATGACCCTGGGGACCCAAAAACTGCCCCAGACTAACCCAGGGACCCCAAAACTGACTCGAGGTGGCCCCAGAGCTGCCCCAAAGTGGCCCCAAAATTGATCCCAACCACCCGGGGGACCCCGAAACTGACCCCAAGTGGCCCCAAACTGACCACAAAACTGCCCCAAATGACCCTGGGGACCCCAAAATTGCCCCAAACTACCCTGAGGACCCCAAAACTGACTCAAGGTGGCCCCAAAACTGCCCCAAATGACCCTGGGGACCCCAAAACTGACTCAAGGTGGCCCCAGAACTGCCCCAAAATTGATCTCAACCACCCTGGGGACCCCAAAACTGACCCAAAGTGTTCCCGAAATTGCCCCAAATGAACCTGGGGACACCAAAACTGCCCCAGACTAACCCAGGGACCCCAAAAGTGACCTGAAGTGTCCCCAGAACTGCCCCAAATGACCCTGGGGACCCCAAAACAGCCCCAAGGTGACCCTGGGGACCCCAAAAGTGACCTGAAGTGTCCCCAAAACTGCCCCAAAATGACCCTGGAGACCCTAAAACAGCCCCAAAGTGTCCCCAGAACTGCCCCAAAGTGGCCCCAAAATTGCCCTAAATGAGCCTGGGGACCCCAAAATTGCCCCAAAGTGTCCCCAAAATTGCTCCAAACCCCCCTGGGGACCCCAAACTTCAGGAGCCCTCCCCCTCAATTAGTTTCTTTTTGGGGGGTGTCACTAATGGGGTGTCCCCCCGTGTCCCCCCCCCAGCTGGAGCAGGTGGAGCGTCGGGGGGCCCGATCCCGGGGCCGGGACCCCGAAAAGCGTCGGAAACGGCGGGGGGGGGATCGGGGCGACCTCCCCCCCCTGGCCAAGGAGGAGCTGGAGCCAAAGAGGATTCGGGGGCCCGAGGCGGGGGGGACACCCCGAGACAGCCCCCCCGCCCCACCCGGCCCCCACACCCCGGGGGTGAGTGAGATGGGGGGGGACAGGGGAGGTTATGGGGGGTGGAGGGGGACATAGTTGGGGGGGAGTTATGGGGTATAGGGGGGGTTTTTGGGGAGGGGGGGTTAATGGGGTTCAAGGGGGGTCTTGGGTTTTGGGGGGGTCATAGGGGGCTATGGGGTACAAGGGGGGGCTTAGGGGGGTCATAGGAGGTTATGGGGCATGGGGGGTCATGGGGGGTTATGGGGTACGGGGGGGACTTGGGCTTAATGGGGTTCAGAGGGGTTATGGGGTACAGAGGCAGTTTGGGGGGGGTCATAGGGGGGTTATGGAGTATGGGGGGGTTATGGGGTACAGGGGCAGTTTGGGGGGGTCATGGGGGGTTATGGGGTACAGGGGCAGTTTGGGGGGGTCATGGGGGGTTATGGGGTACAGGGGGACTTGGGCTTAATGGGGTTCAGAGGGGTTATGGGGTACAGGGGTGGTTTGGGGGGGTCATAGAGGGGTTATGGGGTATGGGGGGGTTATGGGGTACAGGGGCAGTTTGGGGGGGTCATGGGGGGTTATAGGGTGCAGGGGGACTTGGGCTTAATGGGGTTCAGAGGGGTTATGGGGTACAGGGGTGGTTTGGGGGGGTCATAGAGGGGTTATGGGGTATGGGGGGGTTATGGGGTACAGGGGCAGTTTGGGGGGGTCATGGGGGGTTATGGGGTACAGGGGCAGTTTGGGGGGGTCATGGGGGGTTATGGGGTACGAGGGGACTTGAGCTTAATGGGGTTCAGAGGGGTTATGGGGTACAGGGGTGGTTTGGGGGGGGTCATAGAGGAGTTATGGGGTATGGGGGGGTTATGGGGTACAGGGGCAGTTTGGGGGGGTCATAGGGGGTTATGGGGTACAGGGGCAGGTTTGGGGGGGTCATAGGGGGTTGATAGGGTATGGGGAGGTTCATGGGGTCACAGGGGTTTAATGGGGTATGGGGGGGTCATGGGTTATGGGGTACAGGAGGGGTTTGAGGAGCCATAGGGGGTCATGGGAGGGTTGGGGGGGCAAGAGGATCTTGGGGGACTTTATGGGGTATGGGGGGGGTCATAGGGGGTTATGGGGTATGGGGGGGGGACACAAGAGGGTCGAGGTGGGGATTATGGGGGACAGGGGGTGTTGGGGGGGTCATAGGGAATCAATGGGGTACAGGGGCTTTTGGGGAGTCATGGAGGGGGGTTGGGGGGCAAGAGGGTCTGGGGGAGTCATGGCGGGGGGGAGGGGGGGAGTTTTTTGGGTCCAAATCAGAATTCCCCAACCAGTGTGGGGGCTCCCTATTGAGGTTTGGGGGTTCACCTGTGTCCCCCCCCAGGACTCGTGACGTGGAGCCCCCAGTTCAGCCGGACGCTCCTGCCACAGTGGGGGGTGGCCCCATCAGGACCCCCCCCCAAACCCCCAGGGGACCCCTCGCCTGGGCAGGGGGGGCTCCCCCATGTCCCCCCCCGCCGCGATGTAATTATTTGAGTGATTTCTTTTGTACCGTTGAGCCCGGGGGGGTCACACACACACATGGGGGGTCCCCCAAACCGGGGGGGGGGGGGGGGGGGGCGCCCCAACCAGCACAGCAGGGCCCCCCCACTCCCCCAACCTCGCACCGGTTTTTTATAGGATGGGGGGGGGTGGGGGGGCACAGAGGGGGCGGATTGGGGGTGTCGTCCGTTCCCTCCCCCGCCCCGCCGACACTAACAGTCTCGGGCTCTTTGTAGCGGGGATGGGGGGGGGGGGGGGGCTTATTTTATTGTATTATGATTTTTTTTATTATTATTAAACTTTGGAGGCTAAAAAGAGATCGGGGTGATTGGGGGGGATGGGATGGGCCCCCCCCAAAAAAAATAGTGTGACCTCATGAGGCAAAAATCCACCTTTTTTGAGGTTAAAATGGACTTTTCTGAGCAAAACTCCTGCCCCCCCGACAAGTGTTCACTGGGAGTCCGGTTCCAGGTGTTTATTGCAGCCCGGGGGCGTGGCTAGTCCTAGGCTCCGCCCACTATTGGTGGCAGGTGTTCGATTGCAGGGGGCGTGGCTAGTAGCAAGCCACGCCCACACCGCTCATTCATTCAACCTCGGCGGCACGGCTAGCACCAGGGCCCCGCCCGCGCTGCGCGTTCATTGGTGGCAGTCCCAGGCTCCGCCCACACGCCCCATTCATTGGTGGCGGTCCCAGGCCCCGCCCACCCTGCCCATTCATTGGTGGCGGTCCCAGGCCCCGCCCACGCAGCTCATCTCATCCGCCAGCTCGTCCTCGGCCGGCGGGCGCAGCGGCTCCTCGTCGCTGTAAACGGCGGCGGAGGCGGCGGAGGGAGCGGGGCCGGGACCGGGACCGGCGCCCGGAGCGGGGCCGGGGGCGTTGGAGCGGCGGCGGGTGAGCAGGTCGGCGGCCGCGCTCTCCATCTCGTCCATGGTCATGTCACAAGCGTCCGCGATCTCGCGTTTGGCCACCGCCACGAATTTGGGGTCGCGGGCGAACAGCCCCAGCCCTTCCGAGATGAGAACCTGCGGGGGAGCCGGGAGGAGCTGCCACCGCGCTCGGCGTGTCCCCCAAACCTTGTGTGTGTGTCCCCCCCACCCCCGGCACTCACGGCTTCCACCAGGCTGTCCGCGGAGCCGCGGGCCAGCGCGTCGCCGGGGCCGCAGGGGACGCGCAGGCGAAGGGGCGCGGGGGCGCCGCGCTGCTCCCCCAGGAACCAGCGGGACAGCGGGGGGAGGCTCCCCCCGGCGCCCCCGCCCGCGCCCCCCGCGCCCTCCAGCAGGATGAGCGGCGCGTACAGGACGTGGCCGCGGGGGGGGGCGGCGGCCCAAGCGTGCGAGGAGCCCCCCAGGCGCCAGGTCTCGGAGCTGCCGTAGCCCTGCGGGGAGAGCGGAGTAAAGGGGGGTGTATGTTGCGGGGCGGGGGGGGGGGGGTGATGCGTGTGTGTGTGTCCCCCCCCTCCACGCCTTGATACGCGGTGGTACCTGCGGCCGCGCGGGGCCGGGGGGGCCCGAGGGTTGTAGGTGCCCGGGATGGGCTCGTCCTCGCAGCTGCCCTGGCGCCGCAGGCACTGGATGGTGAAGGAGGGTTTGCGGCCTGGGGGGGGGGACATGGGGGGGGGGGGGGACACACACAATGAGGAGGGGAGCACTGGAACCCCCGCCCCTCCCTAAAGGCCCCGCCCCCTCTTAGCTAAGCCCCCCCCATAGGCCACATCCCCTCGTTGGAAAGCCCCGCCCCTCTCATAAGCCGCACTCCTTTCCGGGAAGCCCCGCCCCCTCCCTTTAAGCCCCACCCCCTCGTTGGAAGCCCCTCCTCCAACCTCGCCATGCTCCTTCCCTGGAAGTCCCGCCCCTCCCTGCAGGCACCGCCCCCTCCCTCCTAGCCACGCCCCTTCGACTAAACCACGCCCCTCCCTGTAGGTAACGCCCCTCGTTGCAAGCCCCACCCCACTCTATTAGCCCCGCCTCTCCCTTAGCCCCGCCCCTTTCCCTTAGCCCCGCCCCTCCCTTAACACAACCCCCCTTAGCCTCGCCCCTCTCCCTTAGCCCCACCCTTTTTCAAGCCCGCCCCCTCCCTTAGCCCCGCCCCTTTCCCTTAGCCGCACCCCTCCCTTAATACCACCCCCCTTAGCCTCGCCCCTCTCCCTTAGCCCCGCCCCTCTCTCCTAGCCCCCCTTAGCCCCGCCCCCTCCCTTAGCCTCGCCCCCTCCCTTAGCCCCGCCCCCTCCCTTAGCCCCGCCCCCTCCCGTACCCGCGGGGGTGGGCGGCAGGAGCCGGCGCCTCTTGAGCTGCTGCCCCTCCAGGGTCCCGTTGTGCAGCGCCACGTGCCGGGGGGGCAGCGGCAGCGACCCCCCCCGCGGCCCCTCCCCCGCCCAGCGCGGGGGGTGGGGGGTGGGCAGCGTCCCCCTGGGGAGGGGACAGGGTGCGTGAGACCGACCCCCCCCCAAAACCACCCCCATCCCACCCAGGGGGAGCGGGGGGGGTCGGTACCTGTGCCCCCCCCGGCGGTGCCGCGGGGCCGGGGGCTCCGGATCCTCCTCGGGCTGCCTGGGGCCGGGGGGGGGATCGTCCTGCCTCCCCAGCTCCGAGCGGTGCCTGCGCAGGAACAGCTTTGCTATGTGTCCCCCCCCACAGTGTGTGTGTGTCCCCCCCACAGTGTGTGTGTCCCCCCCCCATAGTGTGTGTCCCCCCATAGTATGTGTGTCCCCCCCATAGTGTGTGTCCCCCCCCCCATAGTGTGTGTCCCCCCCATAGTATGTGTGTCCCCCCCACAGTGTGTGTGTCCCCCCCCCATAGTGTGTGTCCCCCCCATAGTATGTGTGTCCCCCCATAGTGTGTGTCCCCCCCCCATAGTGTGTGTCCCCCCCATAGTATGTGTGTCCCCCCCATAGTGTGTCTCCCCCCCCCCATAGTGTGTGTCCCCCCCATAGTGTGTGTGTCCCCCCCCATAGTGTGTCTCCCCCCCCCATAGTGTGTGTCCCCCCCATAGTGTGTGTGTTCCCCCCGCATAGTGTGTCTCTCCCCCCCATAGTGTGTGTCCCCCCATAGTGTGTGTGTGTCCCCCCCCATAGTGTGTGGCCCCCCCCATAGTGTGTGTCCCCCCCCCCCCATTGTGTGTGTCCCCCCCCATAATGTGTGGCCCCCCCCCCATAGTGTGTCCCCCCCCATAGTGTCCCCCCCATACCTGCTGCCTCTGTGGGTGCTCTCATGGTTCGGGGGGGCGGTTTCGTCCCCCTCGGTGGGCGGGGGGGTGTCCTGGGGGGGCTCCCCGGGGGGGCTGGGGGCGGAGCCGTAGAGCGTCTCTGGGGGCTGTGTGCAGAGGGGGCGTGTCGGTGGGCGTGGCCTCGGGGGAGGGCGTGGCCAGAAGTGGGACTGGGGGTGGAGCCATAGAGGACCTGGGGCCTGCAGGGGGCAGTGGGCGTGGTCTCCGAGGGGCGTGGCCAGAAGGGGTGGGGCAGAACAGGTTGGGGGCGTGGCCTCGGGAGGGCGTGGCTAGAAGGGGGCTGGGGGTGGAGCCATAGAGCATCTGGGGGTCAAGTGGGCGTGGCCTCCTGGGGGAGTGGTCAGAATGGGCCGGGGGAGGAGCCAAGTAACATCTCAGGGGAAAGTGGGTGTGGCCTCACGGGGGCGTGGCCAGAGGTGGGGATGTGGGTGGAGCTACAGAGCATCTTGGGGCCTGCGGGGGGGGGCACTGGGTGTGGCGGGGGGGCGCGGCTCCGGGGGCGTGGCCAGAGGCGGGGATGTGGGTGGAGCCACAGAGCATCTTGGGGCCTGTGGGGCGTGGCCAGAAGGGCTGGGCAGATTGTGGGCGTGGCCTCGGGGGAGGGCGGGGCCAGACATGGGGCTGGGGGTGGAGCCACAGAGCATCACGTGGCCTGCGGGGGAGGTGGGTGGATGGCCAGGAGGGGGCGTGTCCGGAGGGGCGTGGCTTACGGCGTAGCTCAGCCGCTCCTCCTCATTGGCCGCGGGGCCGGGGTCGTTGTCGTCCAGGTCCAGGTCGCCGCTCAGCGCCCGGCGCATCTCGGGGCCCAGCGCCTGCAGAGACTGCAGCCCGGCCTGGGGGGGCACACGTGGTCACCCCCCACCCCCAAATCACCCCATGTGACCCCCAGCACCACCCTCCTTTTAGGGGGGGGGCCCCCCCCCCCCCAATTCTTTGGGATGAACCCTCCTTTTTGGGGGGAAAACCCCCATTTCTATTGGTGGTGAACCCTCATTCTTTGAGGAGGGGTAAAGCCCTTTGTTATTCCCCACCCCCCCCAATTTTTGGCATCTCCCCCCTATCTTGGGGTAACCCCCCCCCCCCATTTTGGGGTATCCCCCCCCCCTCTTTTTTGGGTGTACCCCCCCCATTTTGGGGTAACCATCCCCCCCCCCCCCCCCATTTTCGTATGCCCCCCCCCCCCATTTCGGGGTCTCCCCCATTTTGGGGTGACCCCCCCCATTTTGGGTGTACCCCCCCACCCCCCCCCCATTTGGAGTCTCCCCCATTTCAGGGTCTCCCCCATTTTGGAATCCCCCCCATTTTGGGTGTATCTCCCCCATTTTGGAGTTGCCCCCCCCATTTTGGGGTAACCTCCCTCATTTCAGAGTCAGAACCCCCCCCCCCCCCATTCCCCCCCCCCCATTTCGGGGTCCCTTCCATTTTGGGGTCCCCCATTTTGGCTGTATTCCCCCCCCCCTCCCATTTTGGGGTTGCCCTCCCCCATTTTGGGGTAACCCCCCTGATTTCAGGATCAGGCCTCCCCCCCCCCTCCCAATTTTGGTTGTATCCCCCCCCATTTCGGGGTCCTCCCCATTTTGAGGTCCCCCCCATTTTGAGGTCCCCATTTTGGTTGTATCCCCCCCCATTTCGGGGTCTCCCCATTTTGAGGTTCTCCCCATTTCGGGGTCCCCCCCATTTTGGGTGTATCCTCCTCCCATTTTGGGGTTGCCCCCTTATTTTGGGGTAACCCCCCCCCAAATTTCGAGGTCAGCCCACCCCCCCATTTTAGGGTCCCCCCCATTTTGGGTGTATCCCCCCCATTTTGGGGTAACCTCCTGATTTCAGTGTCAGGCCCCCCCCCCATTTCGGGGTCCCCCCATGTGTGTCCCCCCCGTCCCGGGGTGGGGGCCGCACCTGCAGGGCGCTCTGGGTGCTGGGCTGGGTGCTGGGCCCCAGCGCCCCCCGCTCCTTCCGCCGCCGGAACTTGCGGAAATAGTCCTGGATCAGGAACGTGGCGTAGAACTTGCCCACCGTCACCTCCTCCTCTGGGGGGGCACGGGTCACACACCCCGAAATGGGGGACCCCGAAATGGGGGGGGCACCCTCAAAAAGGGGGGGGATGCCCCCAGAAATAGGGGACACCCACATAATGGGGGACACCCCCACAATGGGGACACCCACACAATGGGGACACCCCCACAATGGGGGGGGACATCCCCACAATGGAGGGGGGACACCCCCAGAATGGGGGGGACACCCCCACAATGGGGACACCCCCACAATGGGGACACCCCCACAATGGGGACACCCCCACAATGGGGACACCCCTACAATGGGGACACCCACACAATGTGGGGGGGGGGACATCCCCACAATGGAGGGGGGACACCCCCAGAATGGGGGGGACACCCCCACAATGGGGACACCACTACAAAGGGGGGGACACCCCCACAATGGGGGGGGACATCCTCACAATGGAGGGGGGACACCCCCAGAATGGGGGGGACACCCCCACAATGGGGACGCCCCCACAATGGGGGGGGACATCCCCACAATGGAGGGAGGACACCCCCAGAATGGGGGGGACACCCCCACAATGGGGACACCACTACAAAGAGGGAGACACCCCCACAATGGGGACACCCCCACAATGGGTGGGGACACCCCCACAAATAGCGGACACCCCCCCCAAACATGGAGACACTCACAATGGGGGGACACCCCCACAATGGGGACACACCCACAATGGAGGGGACACCCCCACAATGGGGGAACACCCCTACAAATTGGGGGAACACCCCCACAATGGGGACACCCCCAGAATGGAGGGGGATGCCCCCAGAAATAGGGGACACCCCCACAATGGGGACACCCACACAATGGGGACACCCACACAAATAGGGGGGACACCCCTACAAATGGGGGGGGCACCCCACTACGGGGGGACACCCCCACAATGGGGGGGGATGCCCCCAGAAATAGGGGACACCCACATAATGGGGACACCCCCACAATGGGGACACCCACACAATGGGGGGGGGGGGAAATCCCCACAATGGAGGGGGGACACCCCCAGAATGGGGGGGACACCCCCACAATGGGGACACCACTACAAAGAGGGGGACACCCCCACAATGGGGACACCCCCACAATGGGTGGGGACACCCCCACAAATAGGGGACACCCCCCCCAAACATGGAGATACCCACAATGGGGGGACACCCCCACAATGGGGACACACCCACAATGGGGGGACACCCCCACAATGGGGAACACCCCTACAAATTGGGGAAACACCCCCACAATGGGGACACCCCCAGAATGGAGGGGGATGCCCCCAGAAATAGGGGACACCCCCACAATGGGGACACCCCCACAATGGGGACAACCACACAAATAGGGGGGGACATCCCTACAAATGGAGGGGGGCACCCCACTACGGGGGGACACCCCCACAATGGGGGGGGATGCCCCCAGAAATAGGGGACACCCACATAATGGGGACACCCCCACAATGGGGACACCCACACAATGGGGGGGGGGGAAATCCCCACAATGGAGGGGGGACACCCCCAGAATGGGGGGGGGGGGGGGGGGGGGGGGACACCCCCACAATGGGGACACCACTACAAAGAGGGGGACACCCCCACAGTGGGGACACCCCCACAATGGGTGGGGACACCCCCACAAATAGGGGACAACCCCCCCAAACATGGAGATACCCACAATGGGGGGACACCCCCACAATGGGGACACACCCACAATGGGGGGACACTCCCACAATGGGGGAACACCCCTACAAATTGGGGGAACACCCCCACAATGGGGACACCCCCAGAATGGAGGGGGATGCCACCAGAAATAGGGGACACCCCCACAATGGGGACACCCCCACAATGGGGACACCCACACAAATGGGGGGGACACCCCTACAAATGGGGGGGGCACCCCACTACGGGGGGACACCCCCACAATGGGGGGGGATGTCCCCAGAAATAGGGGACACCCACATAATGGGGACACCCCCACAATGGGGACACCCACACAATGGGGGGGGGGGGACATCCCCACAATGGAGGGGGGACATCCCCAGAATGGGGGGGACACCCCCACAATGGGGACACCACTACAAAGGGGGGGACACCCCCACAATGGGGGGGGACATCCTCACAATGGAGGGGGGACACCCCCAGAATGGGGGGGACACCCCCACAATGGGGACACCCCCACAATGGGGACACCCCTACAATGGGGACACCCCCACAATGGGGGGGTGACATCCCCACAATGGAGGGGGGACACCCTCAGAATGGGAGGGACACCCCCACAATGGGGACACCACTACTAAGGGGGGGACACCCCCACAATGGGGGGGGGGACATCCCCACAAATAGGGGACACCCCCAAACTGGGACACACCCACAATGGGGGGGGACGCCCCCAGAAATAGGGGACACCCCCCACAAAGGGGGATCACCTCTAAAAATGGGGGGGACACCCCCACAATGGGGACACCCCCACAATTGAGGGGGGACACCCCCACAAATAGGGGACACCCACACAAGGGGTCACCCCTACAATGGGGACACTCCCACAAAGGGGGAACACGCCCTACAAATGGGGGGGGGGACACCCCCACAATGGGGGGGACACCCCCACAAGTAGGGGACACCCCCAAACAGGGGCACACCCACAATGGGGGGTGGGGGGGGAACACCCCCAATTATTGAGTGTGACCCCCCCTCCTATTTTGGGGGGGGTAAACCCCCTATTTCTTATTGAGGTGAACCCCCCTTTTTGGGGGGGGGGCGTGATCACCCCATTTATTTGGGGGTGACCCCTCCTATTTTGGGGGGTAAAACCCCCATTTATTTGGGGGTGAACCCACTTTTTTGGGGGGGGATAAAACCCCCTTAATTATTGAATGTGACCCCTCCTTTTTCAGGGGTTGAACCCCCATTGATTTGGGGGTGAACCCACTTTTTTGGGGGGGTAAAACCCCTCAATTTTTGAACATGACCCCCCCAAATTTTGGGGGGGGGGTAAACCCCCTATTTCTTATTGAGGTGAACCCCCTTTTTGGGGGTAAAACCCCCTTAATTAGTGAATGTGAACCCCCTTTTTGGGAGGTAAAACCCCCATTTATTTGGGGGTGACCCCTCCTTTTTGGGGGGGGGGAACCCCCCAATTATTGAGTGTGACCCCCCCTCCTATTTTGGGGGGTAAACCCCCTATTTCTTATTGAGGTGAACCCCCCTTTTTGGGGGGGGGGGGTGATCACCCCATTTATTTGGGGGTGACCCCTCCTATTTTGGGGGGGTAAAACCCCCATTGATTTGGGGGTGAACCCACTTTTTTGGGGGGGGATAAAACCCCCTTAATTATTGAATGTGACCCCTGTTTTTTCAGGGGTTGAACCCCCATTGATTTGGGGGTGAACCCACTTTTTTGGGGGGGGTAAAACCCCTCAATTTTTGAACATGACCCCCCCAAATTTTGGGGGGGGGGTAAACCTCCTATTTCTTATTGAGGTGAACCCCCTTTTTGGGGGTAAAACCCCCTTAATTAGTGAATGTGAACCCCCTTTTTGGGAGGTAAAACCCCCATTTATTTGGGGGTGACCCCTCCTTTTTGGGGGGGGGGAACCCCCCAATTATTGAGTGTGACCCCCCCTCCTATTTTGGGGGGGTAAACCCCCTATTTCTTATTTAGGTGAACCCCCCTTTTTGGGGGGGGGGGTGATCACCCCATTTATTTGGGGGTGACCCCTCCTATTTTGGGGGGGTAAAACCCCCATTGATTTGGGGGTGAACCCACTTTTTTGGGGGGGGGGATAAAACCCCCTTAATTATTGAATGTGACCCCTGTTTTTTCAGGGGTTGAACCCCCATTGATTTGGGGGTGAACCCACTTTTTTGGGGGGGTAAAACCTCTCAATTTTAGAACATGACCCCCCCCAAATTTGGGGGGGGGGGGGGGGTAAACCCCCCTATTTCTTATTGAGATGAACCCTCCTTTGTGGGCATAAAACCCCTTCATTATTGAAGCTGAACCCTCCAATTTTGGGGGTAAAACCCTCATTTCTTTTGGGGTCACCCCTCGATTTGGGGGTGGGGGGGTGTGAAATAACGCCCCTCCCCTTTACTGACCCTCGGGGGGGGAATGACCTCGTCCAGCAGCTTGGGCTTAGTCCGCTTCCAGATCTTCTTGATGACCGCGCGCAGCTCCTTGTTGGCCACATCCAGGTTCCCTGGTTTATAGGGGACACACAATGGGGTGTCCCCCAATTGTTCGGGGGGGGGGGGGTGTCCCCCCCATTGTTTTGGGGGGGTCTGTGTGTGTCCCCCCCCCAGACCTTCGGTCTTGATGCGGAGGGAGGTGCGCACCAGGGCGAACAGCGTGGCGTTGAAGGTGACGGTGCCGTCCGAGTTGAGCGGCATGTTCATGGCCACCAGGCGCTGGGGACACAGCGGGGGAGTGGGGGGGGGGGAAGGGACCCAGGCGTCCGGGGAGGGGACCCAGGCGTCCGGGAGAGGGGACCCAGGTGTCCGGGAGAGGGGACTCAGGTGTCCAGGGAGGGGACCCAGGCGTCCGGGAGAGGGGAGCCAGGTGGCTGAAGAGGGGACCCAGGTGGCTGAGGGACCCAGGCATCCGGGAGAGGGGATCCAGGTGTCCGGGAAAGGGACCCAGGCGTCCGGGGAGGGGACCTGGGTGTCTGGGAGAGGGGACCCAGGCATCCGGGAAAGGGACCCAAGTGTCCGGGGAGCGGACTCAGGTGTCCGGGATGGGGACCCAGGTGGCTAAAGAGGGGACCCAGGACAGGGGGGACCCAGGTGTCTGGGGAGGGGACCCAGGTGTCAAAGGAACGGACCCAGGCATCCGGGAAGGGACCCAGGTGTCCGGGAGAGGGGACCCAGGCGTCCGGGGAGGGGACCCAGGAGTCCGGGAGAGGGGACCCAGGCGTCCGGGAGAGGGGAGCCAGGTGGCTGAAGAGGGGACCCAGGTGGCTGAGGGACCCAGGTGTCCGGGGAGGGGACCCAGGTATCCGGGAGAGGGGATCCAGGTGTCCGGGATGGGGACCCAGGCATGTGGAGAGGGGACCCAGGCATCCGGGAGAGGAGCCAGGTATCTGGGAGAGGGGACCCAGGCATCCGGGGAGAGGGGACCCAGGCGTCCGGGGAGGGGAGCCAGGTGGCTGAAGAGGGGACCCAGGTGGCTGAGGGACCCAGGCGTCCGGGGAGGCGAGCCAGGTGGCATTTGGGAGAGGGGACCCAGGCGTCCGGGAAAGGGACCCAGGTGTCCAGGGAGGGGACCCAGGCGTCCGGGAAGGGGACCCAGGTGTCCGGGGAGGGGACCCAGGCATCTGGGATGAGGACCCAGGTGTCCGGGGAGGGGACCCAGGCGTCCGGGGAGGGACCCAGGCGTCCAGGAAGGGACCCAGGCATCTGGGAGAGGGGGACCCAGGTGTCCAGAGAGAGGACCCAGGCGTCCGGGGAGGGATCCAGGCGTCCAGGAACGGACCCAGGCATCTGGGAGAGGGGACCCAGGCGTCCGGGAAAGGGACCCAGGTGTCCAGACAAGGGACCCAGGCGTCCGGGAAGGGGACCTAGGCATCCGGGGAGGGACCCAGGCGTCCGGGGAGGGCCCCGTTTTGGGTGTCTGACCTTGCAGGCCACGCGGTGCGGGCAGAGCTTCCCGAAGCCCAATGGGGGCTGGATGCGCCGCAGCAGCGTCACCACGTCCAGGTGCTTGATGCGGCCCCTGGGGGATGTGGGGGGACAGTGACCCTGACCGTGACCTTGACCTTGACCTGAGGGTGCCCTTGACCCCGACAGACCTGGCGGCCGGGTCGTACTCGGACCAGACGCGCTTGAACTCGTCCAGGTGGTGGGGGCCCAGGATGGACCAGTCGCGCGTCAGGTAGTCGAAGTTGTCCATGATGACGGCCACAAAGAGGTTGATGATCTGGGGGGGGGAGATGTGGGGCAGAGGGGTCGATATGGGGCAGGGATCCCACTATGGGGCAGGATGGTGCTGTGCGGCAGAGGGGTTGATATGGGGCAGGGGGGGTCTTGCAATGGGGCAGAGATGTCACCATAGGTCAGGGATGTTGCTGTGGGGCAGGGGGTCTTGCAATGGGGCAGGGATCTCACTATGGGGCAGGGATCTCACTATGGGGCAGGGATGTTGCTGTGGGTCAGGGGGTCTTGCAATGGGGCAGGGATCTCACTATGGGGGAGCGATGTTGCCGTGGGGCGGCATTGCTGTGGGGCAGCATTGCCATGGGGCTGTGGGGCAGTGGTGCCATGGGGCAGTGGCGCCATGGGGCTGTGGGCCAGCGTTGCCGTGGGGCAGCATTGCTGTGGGGCAGCACGGTGGTGCCGTGGGTCAGCACGGTGGTGCTGTGGGGCAGCGTTGCCGTGGGTCAGCGCTGCCGTGGGGCATCACGGTGGTGCCGTGGGTCAGTGTTTCCGTGGGGCAGCATTGCCGTGGGTCACTGTTGCCGTGGGTCAGTGTTTCCGTGGGGCAGCACTGCCATGGGTCAGCACGGCGCTGCTGTGGGGCAGCATTTCTGTGGGGAAGCACTGCTGTGGGGCAGCATTGCCGTGGGGTAGTACGGCGCTGCCGCGGGGCAGTGTTGCCGTGGGGCAGTGTTTCTGTGGGGCAGTGTTTCCGTGGGGCAGCGGTGCTGTGGGGCAGCACGGCATTGCCGTGGGTCAGTGTGTCCATGGGTCAGCGCTGCCGTGAGTCAGTGTTTCCGTGGGGCAGCGCTGCTGTGGGGCAGCATTGTCGTGGGGCAGTGTGTCCGTGGGGCAGCGCTGCCGTGGGGCAGTGGGCAGTGTTTCTGTGGGGCAGCACGGCGCTGCCATGGGGCAGTGTTTCCATGGGGCAGTGTTTCCGTGGGTCAGCTGGGGCAGCACTGCTGTGGGGCAGCATTGCCGTGGGGCAGTGTGTCCATGGGGCAGTGCTGCCGTGGGTCTCACCAGGAAGGCGCAGAGCATGAAGAAGCTGATGAAGTAGACGATGGCGAAGTTGCTGCCGCAGCTGAACTCCTCCCCCGGCCCCGCGTCCGACTCGGGGTCGCAGCGCTTGCCCGGCAGGCTGGCCAGCATCACCTCCTGCCACGCCTCCCCCGTGGCGCACCTATAGATACCCTATAGATAACCTATAGATACCCTAGACACACCCTATGGACCCCTATGGACCCCCTATGGACCCCTATGGGGCTCCCCCAGAACCCCCAGCATCACCTCCTGCCACGCCTTCCCCGTGGCGCACCTATAGATACCCTATAGATAACCTATAGATACCCTAGAGACATCCAATGGACCCCTATGGACACCCTATGGACCCCTATGGGGCTCCCCCAGAACCCCCAGCATCACCTCCTGCCACGCCTCCCCCGTGGCGCACCTATAGATACCCTATAGATAACCTATAGATACCCTAGAGACATCCAATGGACCCCTATGGACACCCTATGGACCCCTATGGGGCTCCCCCAGAACCCCCAGCATCACCTCCTGCCACGCCTCCCCCGTGGCGCACCTATAGATACCCTATAGATAACCTATAGATACCCTAGACACACCCTATGGACCCCTATGGACCCCCTATGGACCCCTATGGGGCTCCCCCAGAACCCCCAGCATCACCTCCTGCCACGCCTCCCCCGTGGCGCACCTATAGATACCCTATAGATAACCTATGGACACCCTATGGACCCCTATGGACACCCTATGGACCCCTATGGGGCTCCCCCAGAACCCCCAGCATCACCTCCTGCCACGCCTCCCCCGTGGCGCACCTATAGACACCCTATAGATAACCTATAGATACCCTAGAGACACCCTATGGACCCCCTATGGGCCCCTATGGGGCTCCCCCAGAACCCCCAGCATCACCTCCTGCCACGCCTCCCCCGTGGCGCACCTATAGATACCCTATAGATAACCTATGGACACCCTATGGACCCCTATGGACACCCTATGGACCCCTATGGGGCTCCCCCAGAACCCCCAGCATCACCTCCTGCCACGCCTCCCCCGTGGCGCACCTATAGATACCCTATAGATAACCTATGGACACCCTATGGACCTCTATGGACACCCTATGGACCCCTATGGGGCTCCCCCAGAACCCCCAGCATCACCTCCTGCCACGCCTCCCCCGTGGCGCACCTATAGATACCCTATAGATAACCTATGGACACCCTATGGACCCCTATGGACACCCTATGGACCCCTATGGGGCTCCCCCAGAACCCCCAGCATCACCTCCTGCCACGCTTCCCCCATGGCGCACCTATAGATACCCTATAGATAACCTATGGACACCCTATAGACACCCTATGGACCCCTATGGACACCCTATGGACCCCTATGGGGCTCCCCCAGAACCCCCAGCATCACCTCCTGCCACGCCTCCCCCGGGGCGCACCTATAGACACCCTATAGATAACCTATGGACCCCTATGGACCCCTATGGACACCCTATGGACACCCTATGGACCCCTATGGGGCTCCCCCAGAACCCCCAGCATCACCTCCTGCCACGCCTCCCCCGTGGCGCACCTATAGACACCCTATAGATAACCTATAGATACCCTAGAGACACCCTATGGACCCCTATGGACACCCTATGGACCCCTATGGGGCTCCCCAGAACCCCCCTGACCCCCAGCATCATCTCCTGCCACGCCTCCCCCGTGGCGCACCTATAGACACCCTATGGACACCCTATAGATACCCTAGGACCCTATAGGAACCCCCACACCCCAAGCTGGGGGCTGGATGGTTCACAGGGTCCCAACACAGGGACCCTCAGACCCTATAGAGGCCCCTTAGATCCTATAGGGACCCCCCCTAAACCCTTTAGAGACACCTCCTAGACCCTATAGGGACCTTATAGAGCCTATAGGGACCTCATGGAGCCTATAGGAGCGGCGGTCCCCACCTGAAGAGCAGCAGCACGGCCTGGGGGAAGGTCTGGAAGTTGTTGTTGCGGTTGATTTGGGTCCCGTCCTGCAGCGCCACCTTCCCAAAGGTCTGGGACACGGGGGACAAAGCGGGTGACACGGGGGGTGACACCAGTGGGTGACACCAGTGGGGTGACACTGGGGGGTGACACTGGGGGGGGTGACACCCAGAGATGACACTGGGGGGGTGACACCTGGAGGTGACACCAGGGGATGACACCGGGGGGGTGACACCAGGGGGGTGACACCAGAGGTGACACCGGGGGGGTGACACCGGTGGGGTGACACCAGAGGTGACACTGGGGGGGTGACACTGGGGGGGTGACACCCGAGGTGACACTGGGGGGGTGACACTGGGGGGGGTGACACCCAGAGATGACACTGGGGGGGTGACACCTGGAGGTGACACCAGGGGATGACACCGGGGGGGTGACACCAGGGGGGTGACACCAGAGGTGACACCGGGGGGGTGACACCCGAGGTGACACTGGGGGGGTGACACTGGGGGGGTGACATCCGAGATGACACTGGGGGGGTGACATGGGGGGGTGACATGGGGGGGTGACACCCAGAGGTGACACCAGGGTGGTGACACCCGGAGGTGACACTGGGGGTGTGACACCAGGTGGGTGACACCTGGAGGTGACACCGGGGGGGGTGACACCAGGAGGGATGACACCTGGAGGTGACACCGGGGGGGTGACACCAGGGGGGTGACACCAGGGGGGTGACACCAGAGGTGACACTGGGGGGGTGACACCCGAGGTGACACTGGGGGGGTGACATGGGGGGGTGACATGGGGGGGTGACATGGGGGGGTGACACCCAGAGGTGACACCAGGGTGGTGACACCCGGAGGTGACACTGGGGGAGTGACACCAGGGGGATGACACCCAGAGGTGACACTGGGGGTGTGACACCAGGTGGGTGACACCTGGAGGTGACACCGGGGGGGAGTGACACCAGGAGGGATGACACCTGGAGGTGACACCAGTGGGGTGACACCGGGGGGGTGACACCAGGGGGGTGACACCAGAGGTGACACTGGGGGGGTGACACCGGGGGGGGTGACACCCGAGGTGACACTGGGGGGGGTGACACTGGGGGGGGTGACACCCAGAGATGACACTGGGGGGGTGACACCTGGAGGTGACACCGGGGAATGACACCGGGGGGGTGACACCAGGGGGGTGACACCCAGAGGTGACACCGGGGGGGGTGACACTGGGGGGGTGACACCCGAGGTGACACTGGGGGGGTGACACCGGGGGGGGGGGTGACACCCGGAGGTGACACTTGGGGGGGTGACACCTGGAGGTGACACTGGGGGGGTGACACCCAGAGGTGACACCAGAGGTAACACTGGGGGGGTGACACCCGGAAGTGACACCAGGGGGGTGACACCGGGGGGGTGACACCCGGAGGTAACACCCGGAGGTGACACTGGGGGAGTGAGACCGGGGGGGGTGACACCTGGAGGTGACACCAGGGGGGTGACACTCGGAGGTAACACCGGGAGGTGACACCAGTGGGGTGACACCGGGGGGTGACACTGGGGGGATGACACCCAGAGATGACACGGGGCGGGGGGGGTGACACCTGGAGGTGACACCAGTGGGGTGACACCGGGAGTTGACAACAGGGGGGTGACACCCAGAGGTGACACTGGGGGGGTGACACCCGGAGGTAACACCGGGAGGTGACACTGGGGGGGTGACACCTGGAGGTGACACTGGGGGGGTGACACCCAGAGGTGACACCAGAGGTGACACCGGGGGGGTGACACAGGGGGGGTGACACCCAGGGGTGACACCTGGAGGTGACACCTGGAGGTGACACCGGGGGGGTGACACTGGGCAGGGTGACACCTGGAGGTGAGACATGGAGGTGACACCGGGGGGGTGACACCCAGAGGTGACACCGGGGGGGTGACACTCAGAGGTAACACCCAGAGGTGACACCAGGGGGATGACACCGGGGGGGGTGACACCAGCCCCCCCGTGTCCCCACCTGCATCCCGATGACGGCGTAGATGAAGAAGATCATGGCGATGAGGAGGGCGACGTAGGGCAGCGCCTTTGAGGGGGGGGAACACACACAGAGTGAGGAGGGGGTGTCACCAACCCCTCGCCATGTCCCCAACCCCCCCCCGCGGTGTCCCCAAGGCCACCTGGAAGGACTTGACGAAGGTCCAGAGCAGCGTGCGGATCCCCTCGCCCTTGGACAACAGCTTCACCAGCCGCATCACGCGGAACAGGCGGAAAAAGGTGATGGAGATGCGGGAACTGTCCTCGGAGCTCTGGGAGGGGGACACGGGGGGGTGAGAGGGACCCTCACATTGTCACCCCCCCCCCGACTTGGTGACACTGCCGTACCTCGCCGACGTGCCCCCCGTTCTGTCACACGGCGCGAGATGGAATGGATGGCGGTGGAGACGGACAGACGGACGTGATGGACACAGAGGGGGTGCGGAGGTAATGGGGACACCCCTGTCACCCCCCCAACACCCCCCCGCAGGCAGGGGACACAAACAAGGGGGGGTGACACTCACGTTGACCTCGGTGACAGCGATGTCCACCACGCTGCCCACCACGATGAGCGCGTCAAACGTGTTCCAGGCGTCGCAGAAGTAGTGCTGGGGGGGACATGGGGGGGACATGGGTGACACTGTCACTGCGGGTGACACCCCCTTCCTTGGGTGACACCCCCTGTCCTTGGGTGACACCCCCCACCTCGTGTGACACCCCTTGTCCTTGTGTGACAACCCCTCCTCGTGTGACACCCCCTGTCCTTGTGTGACAACCCCTCCTCGTGTGACACCCCCTGTCCTTAGGTGACACTGTCACCTCGTCTGACACCCCCTCCTTGTGTGACAACCCCGTGTGACACCCCCTTGTCCTTGTGTGACACCCTCCATGTTTGGGTGACACCCCCTGTCCTTGGGTGACAACACCCTCTTTGTGTGACAACACCCTCTTTGTGTGACACCCCCTGTCCTTAGGTGACACTGTCACCTTGTGTGACACCCCCCATGCTCATGTGACACCCCCTCCTTGTGTGACAACCCCCTATTTGTGTGACACCCCCCTCTTCGTGTGACACCCCCCATGCTTGGGTGACACCCTCCATGTTTGGGTGACACCCCCCATGCTCGTGTGACTCCCACCTCCTTGTGTGACAACACCCCTCCTCTTTGTGTGATATCCCCTGTCCTTAGGTGACACTGTCACCTTGTGTGACACCTCCTTGTCGTGTGACACCCCTTGTGCTCATGTGACACCCCATCCTCATGTGAAACCTCCCTCCTTGGGTGACACCCCGTCCTTGGGTGACACCCCCATCCTCAGGTGTCACCCCTGTCCCTGTGTCACCCCTGTCCCTGTGTCACCCCTGTCCCTGTGTCCCCCCATCCTTAAGTGTTACCCCGTCCCTGTGTGACACCCCCATCCTCAGGTGTCACCCCTGTCCCTGTGTCACCCCTGTCCCTGTGTCACCCCTGTCCCTGTGTCACCCCATCCTCAAGTGTCACCCCATCCCTGTGTGACACCCCCATCCTCAGGTGTCACCCCTGTCCCTGTGTCACCCCTGTCCCTGTGTCACCCCCATCCCCAAGTGTCCCCCCATCCTTAAGTGTTACCCCGTCCCTGTGTGACACCCCCATCCTCAGGTGTCACCCCTGTCCCTGTGTCACCCCTGTCCCTGTGTCACCCCATCCTCAAGTGTCACCCCATCCCTGTGTGACACCCCCATCCTCAGGTGTCACCCTCGTCCCTGTGTCACCCCTGTCTCTGTGTCACCCCATCCCCAAGTGTCACCCCGTCCCTGTGTGACACCCCCATCCTCAGGTGTCACCCCTGTCCCCATGTGCCCCCACCCCGTGTCCCCCCCCATGTCCCCCCCCATGTCCCCGTGTCCCCACCCGCGGTTTGAAGGCCACAATCTTGAGCAGCATCTCGGCGGTGAAGAGCCCGGTGAACACCATGTTCAGCAGGTCCATCACATAGTTGAACGGCTTGGACTGCTCGTAGTGCTACAGGCGGACAAACAACAGCGTCACCGCGTCCCCCGCCTGTCCCCAACGTCCCCAATGTCCCCCCCGCCACCCACCTGCACGGCCAGCGCGATGGTGTTGAGGAGGATGAGGACGAACATGATGTACTCGAAGGCGGTGGAGTTGACCATGGCCCAGACGCGGTGTTGGCTGCGGTTGTGCGGGATGTACCGCCGCAGCGGCTGTGCCTTCAACGCGTACTCCACGCACTGGCGCTGCCACCGGGGAGGGGACATTGGGACAGTGGCACCACCGCGTGGTGACACCTCCCATGCACACAGGGGGACACCACGGGGTCCTTTCACCACCATTTGGGGTGACAAGGTGACACTGGTGTGTCACCGTAACCCCGCCTGTGCCTTCAACGCGTACTCCACGCATTGGCGCTGCCACCGGAGAGGGGACATTGGGACAGTGCCACCACCGCATGGTGACACCCCTCATGCACACAGGGGGACACCACGGGGTCCTTTCACCACCATTTGGGGTGACAAGGTGACACTGGTGTGTCACCGTAACCCCGCCTGTGCCTTCAACGCGTACTCCACGCATTGGCGCTGCCACCGGAGAGGGGACATTGGGACAGTGCCACCACCGCATGGTGACACCCCCCGTGCGCACAGGGGGACACCATAGTGTCTCCCTGACCACTGTGTGGGGTGACAAGGTGACACTGTAGCATGTCACCGTAACCCCGGCTGTGCTTTCAACGCGTACTCCACACACTGGCGCTGCCACCGGGGAGGGGACATGGGGACAGTGCCACCACCACGTGGTGACACCACAGTATCCCCTCCACCACTACATGGGATACCACAGCGTCCCCCTGACCACTATTTGGGGTGACAAGGTGACACCGCAGTGTGTCACCATAACCCTGGTTGTGCATTCAATGTGTATTCCACGCACTGGCGCTGCCACTGGGGAGGGGACATGGGGACAGTGGCACCATCGCGTGGTGACACCCCCCGTGCACACAGGGGGACACCACGGGGTCCTCTCACCACCATTTGGGGTGACCAGGTGACACTGCGGTGTCCCCAAAACCCTGGTGACATCCTCCCCACACTGTCACTGTCCCTGAGGAGGGGACACAACCACCACATATGGAGGTGCCACCACCCCAGGAGGTGACAAAGTGACACCATAGTGTCCCACCACCACATGGGGTGACGAGGTGACACTGCAGTGTCCCCCCAACCCTGGTCACATCCCCCCCACACTGTCAGTGTCACAGGGGAGGGGACACAACCACCACATATGGAGGTGCCACCACCCCAGGAGGTGACAAAGTGACACCAGTGTTCCACCACCTCATCGGGTGACAAGGTGACACTGTGGTGTCCCCAAAACCCTGGTCACATCCTCCCTGTACTATTACTGGGGAGGGGACATAACCACCACATATGGAGGTGTCATCACCGCACATGGAGGTGTCACCACTGCACATGGAGGTGTCACCACCCCAGAAGGTGACAAAGTGACACCATAGTGTCCCACCACCACACAGGGTCATGAGGTGACACTGTGCTGTCCCCAAAAACCAGGTCACATCCTCTCCATACGGTCACTGTGACGGGAGAGGTGACACAACCTGGCGGTGCCACCCCCTGGGGATGTCCCCAAGTGCCACCAGGTGTCCCCTGTCACCTGGTTCTTGTCCAGCTCGCAGTTGCGGTACTCGCTCTCGCCCTGCGCGCGGAAGGTGATGATGACGAAGCCCACGAAGATGTTCATCATGAAGAAGGCGATGACGATGATGTAGACGATGAAGAAGATGGAGATCTCCACCCGGTAGTTGTAGATGGGCCCCTGGTCCTCGGCGTTGGCGTCGATGGCTTTGTACAACAGTCTGAAGGGACACGGCGGTGACACGGCGGTGACACGGCGGTGACATCCCGCCCCGGGGGTGGCGTTGTCACCGTCCCCAGACTCACGCGGGCCACCCCTCGAAGGTCGAGACGGTGAAAAGCGCCATCATGCCGGCCAGGACGTTGTCGAAGTTGAAGTCGCTGTTGTGCCACAGGCGCTGGCGCACCGAGGGGTGGGTGACGTCCCCGTCCTTGTACACCAGGAACGTGCCCCTGGGGGACAGTGGGGACAACGGGGACACCACAATGAGGGGTGGGTGACGTCCCCGTCCTTGTACACCAGGAACGTGCCCCTGGGGGACAGGGGGACATTGGGGACAATGGGGACAGCACACCGAGGGGTGGGTGACATCCCTGTCCTTGTACACCAGGAACGTGCCCCTGGGGGACAGGGGGACATTGGGGACAATGGGGACATGTCCCTGTCATTGTACACATTGTACTGGGGACACATCCCCATCCTTGGACATCAGGAACGTGCCCCTGGGGGACAGGGGGACATTGGGGACACTGGGGACACATCCCCATCCTTGGACACCAGGAACGTGCCCCTGGGGAACAGGGGGACATTGGGGACACTGGGGACATGTCCCTGACCTTGTGCACCAGGAATGTGCCCCTGGTGGGGACAGGGGGACAATGGGGACATGTCCCTGACCTTGTGCACCAGGAATGTGCCCCTGGGGGACATTGGGGACAATGGGGACATGTCCCTGACCTTGTGCACCAGGAACGTGCCCCTGGTGGGGACAGGGGGACAATGGGGACATGTCCCTGACCTTGTGCACCAGGAACGTGCCCCTGGTGGAGACAGGGGGACAATGGGGACATGTCCCTGACCTTGTGCACCAGGAATGTGCCCCTGGGGGACATTGGGGACAATGGGGACATGTCCCTGACCTTGTGCACCAGGAATGTGCCCCTGGGCGACATTGGGGACAATGGGGACACTGGGGACACCATACCGAGGGGTGGGTGACGTCCCTGTCCTTGTACACCAGGAACGTGTCCCTGGGGGACAGGGGGACATTGGGGACAAGGGGGACACATCCCCATCCTTGGACACCAGGAACATGCCCCTAGGGGACAGGGACACATGGGGACATTGGGGACATGTCCTTGTACACCAGGAACGTGATCCTGGGGGGGACAGGGGGACATTGGGGACAAGTCCCTGTCCCTGTACACCAGGAATGTGCCCCTGGTGGGGACAGGGGGACAATGGGGACATGTCCCTGTCCTTGTACACCAGGAACGTGCCCCTGGTGGGGACAGGGGGACAATGGGGACATGTCCCTGTCCTTGTACACTGGGAACATGTCCCTAGGTGGGGACAGGGGGTTGGGGACACTGGGGACACCGGGGTTGGGGACACAACACCCACTTGCACTCCCCTGGCGTGTGTTTGGCCTCGTCGGTGCAGCTGTAGAACTTGCCCTGGGGACAGTGGAGGGGTCAGGGGGGTCCCCATCTCTCAGGGGGGGTTTGGGGACCCCCGGGGGGGTTTGGGGACCCCCGGGCGGGGTTTGGGGGCCCCTCGGGGGGGGTTTGGGGGTCCCCTCGCTCACCTTGAAGAGCTGCACCCCGATACAGGCGAACATGAACTGCAGCAGCGTGGTCACGATCATGATGTTGCCGATGGTGCGGATGGCGACGAAGACGCACTGGACCACGTGCTGGGGACACCCGGACAGACGGACGTGAGGTCACGGGGACGGACGGACATGGAGACAGACACATGGCGGGGGACATGGTTGTTTGGGACAGACAGACATTGAGGACATGGAGACAAATGGACGTGGGGACACGGGGACAGATGGACATGCGGACACGGGGATGGATGGACGTGGGGACACGGGGACGGACGGACACGGGGACGGGCACAGAGGGACAGATGGACATGGGGACATAGGGACAGACACATAGCTGGGGACATGGTTGTTTGGGACAGACAGACATCGAGGACACAGGGACAAATGGACATGGGGACACGGGGACAGATGGACATGGGAACACGGGGACAGATGGACGGACATGGGGACACGGGGATGGATGGACGTGGGGACATGGGGATGGATGGACGGACATGGGGACACGGGGATGGATGGACATGGGGACACAGGGACAGAGACAACCGTGGGACATGGGGACAGACGGACAGGGGGACACCCCTTGCTTGGGACAGAAAACCAGACACCCTCCCAGTGCTCTCAGTGCCCCCCCGTCCCCTCCCAGTGCTCCCAGTCCCTCCCAGTGCCCCCCCATCCCCTCCCAGTGCTCCCAGTTCCCTCCCAGTGCTCCCAGTGCCCCCCTGTTCCCTCCCAGTCCCTCCCAGTGCCCCTCTGTCCCCTCCAAGTGCTCCCAGTCCCTCCCAGTGCTCCCGGTTCCCTCCCAGTGCCCCCCTGTCCCCTCCAAGTGCTCCCAGGCCCTCCCAGTGCCCCCCTGTTCCCTCCCAGTGCCCCTCCCAGTGCCCCCCGTCCCCTCCCAGTGCTCCCAGTCCCTCCCAGTGCTCCCAGTGGGCACCTTGAGGCCCTTGGCGCGGTTGATGGCTCGCAGGGGCCGCAGGACGCGCAGGACCCGCAGGATCTTCACCACCGAGATGGCGCTGGAGCTGCCGGGGGGACACCAGTTGCTCCCAGTGCCTCCCAGTAACACTCCCAGTCCCTCCCAGTCCTCGTACCGGTGCTCCCAGTTCACCCCAGTTCCTTACTGGTCTCACAGGAAGGTGACGCCCCCCTCTCCCATTGGAGTTTATATGTAAAATAAAGGTGGATCCCTCCATCCCAGTTCATCCCAGTATACTCCAGTGAATCCCAGTACCTTCCAATATACTCCAGTGCCTCTCCCAGTGCTCCCAGTTCACCCCAGTCCCTTACTGGTCTCATACAACAGCATCACTTCCTCTCCCCCTCAATTTGAGCGGCAGATCCCACCCTCCCAGTCCCTCCCAGTTCATCCCAGTATAGTCCAGTGCCTCCCAGCAGCCCTCCCAGTGCCTCCAGCAGCCCCCCTAGTCCTTCCCAGTCCCTCCCAGTGCCTCCTAGCAGCCCTCCCAGTGCCCCCCAGTCCTTCCCAGTCCCTCCCAGTGCCCCCAGCAGCCCCCCCAGTGCCTCCCAGTCCTTCCCAGTTCCTCCCAGTGCCCCCCAGTCCCTCCAGCAGCCCCCCCCAGTGCCTCCCAGTCCCTCCCAGTGCCCCCAGCAGCCCTCCCAGTGCCTCCCAGTACGCCCAGTAGCCCTCCCAGTGCCTCCCAGTCCCTCCAGCAGCGCCCCCAGTGCCCCTCCCAGTCCCTCCCAGTGCCCCCAGCAGCCCTCCCAGTGCCTCCCAGTCCCTCCCAGTGCCCCCAGCAGCCCTCCCAGTGCCTCCCAGTCCCTCCCAGTGGCTCCCAGCGGCGCTCACTGGATGCCGAAGGAGATGAGGGACACGCCGACCACCAGCAGGTCCAGGAGGTTGAACCAGTTGCGGCAGAAGGAGCCTTTGTGCAGGAAGGCGCCAAACGCCGTCATCTGGGGGGGGCGACACCGTGAACCCCAACATTGGGGGGACCCCCCCACTCCCCAGGACACCCCCAAACCCCTGGGGACCCCCCCAAACCCCTGGGGACCCCCCAAAATCGCCCCCTCCCCAGTACCTTGAGCAGGATCTCAACAGTGAAGATGGAGGTGAAGGCGTAATCGAAGTAGCCCAAAATCTGAGGGGGGGCAGAAAATGGGGTGACCCTGACACCCCCCACCCCCCCAAACCCTCCTTGTGTCCCTTGACCCCCCTAGTTCCTCCCAGTACCCCCCAGTTCTTCCCAGTGCCCCCCAGTTCAACCCCATCCCCAGCACTGGACAAGTGGCTCCTGTGTCCCACATGGGATGAATTAATGTTCCCCCCCCCCCACCATTCTCCCAGTTTGTCCCAGTTTGCCCAGTATCCCCCCCATGATTGTCCAGCACCCCCAGACCCCCTACACACCCCAGTTCCTCCCAGTTTCCCCCAGTTCCTCCCAGTGCCCCCCATTTCAATCCCCCCCCTCCCCACTGGGCTCCCATGTCCCACATGGGATGAATGAACCCATCTCCCCCATTGCCCCAGTTGCTCCCAGTTTGTCCCAGTTTGCCCAGTATCCCCCCCATGGTTGTCCAGCACCCCCAGACCCCCTACACACCCCAGTTCCTCCCAGTTTCCCCCAGTTCCTCCCAGTACCCCCCATTTCAACACCCCCCCCCCCAACTGGGCTCCTGTGCCCCACATGGGATGAATAAACCCGTCTCCCCCATTGCCCCAGTTGCTCCCAGTTTGTCCCAGTTTGCCCAGTATCCCCCCCATGGTTGTCCAGCACCCCCAGATCCTCTACACACCCCAGTTCCTCCCAGTACCCCCCATTTCAAACTCCCCCCAACTGGGCTCCTGTGTCCCACATGGGATGAATGAACCCATCTCCCCCATTGCCCCAGTTGCTCCCAGTTTGTCCCAGTTTGCCCAGTGCCCACGTGGTTGCGGGGGGAGTGGGTGCGGACGGGGTCCTCGGCGGCCAGCGAGACGCTGCTGAGGATGATGAAGACGAGGATGAGGTTGGTGAAGACGTGGTGGTGGATCAGGGCGTGGCAGCGCACCCGCAGCCTGCACCAGTGCTCCCAGTTAATCCCAGTTACTCCCAGTTAATCCCAGTTACTCCCAGTTCACTGGGTGTGCCCCTGTCCCCAGTCCCCCCATGTTCTTAGTGTCTCCAGTCCCAGTGCTCCCAGTTCCCCCAGTGCCTCCCACCCCAGTGCTCCCAGTCCCCCAGTGTCCCCAGTGCTCCCAGTTTGTGTCCCCAGTGCTCCCAGTTCCCCCAGTGCTTCCAGTTTGTGTCTCCAGTGCTCCCAGTTAATCCCAGTTACTCCCAGTTCACTGGGTGCGCCCCTGTCCCCAGTCCCCCCATGTTCTTAGTGTCCCCAGTCCCAGTGCTCCCAGTTCCCCCAGTGTCCCCAGTCCTCCCAGTCCCCCCAGTGCCTCCACCACCCCTCCCAGTATCTCCCAGGGCTCCCAGTGCTCCCACCACCCCTCCCAGTAGCTCCCAGTGCTCCCAGTGCCCCTGCCATCCCTCCCAGTCCCCTCAGTGCCCCCGCTACCCCTCCCAGTAGCTCCCAGTGCTCCCACCACCCCTCCCAGTAGCTCCCAGTGCTCCCAGTGCCCCTGCCACCCCTCCCAGTAGCTCCCAGTGCCCCCGCCACCCCTCCCAGTAGCTCCCAGTGCCCCCCCACCCCTCCCAGTATCTCCCAGTGCCCCCGCCACCCCTCCCAGTAGCTCCCAGTGCTCCCAGTGCCCCCGCCACCCCTCCCAGTAGCTCCCAGTGCTCCCAGTGCTGACGGGTTGGTGCTGCCCAGCAGGAAGAAGGCGCTGCCCTCGGGGATCGGCACCACTTTGCTCTTGGGGGGCTCCTCGGGGGGGTCCAGCCGGGGCCCCCCCAGACTGTCCCGCTCTCCCCCCGCCTCCTCGTCACCTGCAAGGGACCCAGGCGTCCGGGCGGTGTCACCCCCCGACACGGACCCAGGCGTCCGGGTGGGTGACAGAGTGGTGACACTGACCTTCCTCCTCCTCTTCCTCCTCCTCTTCCTCCTCCTCCGGCTGCTCCCCCTCCACCTGGGGGGGAATTTGGGGGGGGGGGGGGTCACACACTTTTGGGGGGACACATGTTGGGGGGGATGTCACACATTAGGGGACACTTTGGGGGTGTCACCCTGAGGGGGGACACTGAGGCGAGTGGCACACTTGGTGGGGGGGGGTCACAATTTGGGGGAAGGTGTCACCTTTTGGGGGGGTCACACACTTTTAGGGGGTCACACACTTTTTGGGGGGTCACACACTTCGGGGGGGTCACACTTTGGGAGGGACACTCTGAGGTGAGCGTCACACTTTGGGGGTGTCACTTTGGAGGTGTCACACTTGGGAGGGTCTCATTTTGGGGGGTGGGGGTCACACACATTGGGGGGTGTCACAATTTGGGGTGTCCCCCCACGTCCCACTCACCTTCACACTCACGTCCTGGCTCCCTGCGCTGGCTTCCACCTCTCCAGCTTTGTCCCTGGTTTTGGGGTGAAAAAAGAGGGGGTTCAGGCAAAGGACCCAGGCGTCTGAGAGCCCCCCCCACCCCTTAAAAGGGACCCAGGCATTCAAGTGCTCCCCCCACTCCCATAAAAAAGGGGACCCAGGCGTCCGGGCTCACTTCTTCTCGGCCCCCGAGTTGATGTTGTCACCATCGGCCAAGTTGTCGACGGCGATGGCCAAGAAGACGTTGAGGAGGATGTCTGGGGAGGAGAGGGTTAACCAGTGCTCCCAGTATGCTCCCAGTATGCTCCCAGTATCCTCCCAGCATGCTCCCAGTATGCTCCCAGTTCCCCTCCTGCTGGGTTCGCTCCTGTCCCCCCCATCCCACTTTCACTCCCAGTCCCAGTATCTCCCACATCTGCTTCCCAGTTACCTAGCGCTGCCTTCCCAGTCCCTCCCAGTTACCCGGTTCCCCGTTCCCAGTCCCTCCCAGTGCCCTCCCAGTTCCCCTCTTGTTGGCTTCACTCCTGGTCCCATTCCCCCTGTCCCACTCTCTACTTCTATTCCCAACCCTAGTGGCCCCCAGTTCCCCAGTCCCCCCAGTTCCCCTGTCCCAGTGCCTTCCCAGTCCCAGTGCCCCCCAGTTTCCCAGTCCCAGTGCCCCTCAGTTCCCCAGTCCCAATCCCTCCCAGTGCTCCCAGTCCCAGTCCCCCCAGTTCCCCAGTCCCCCCCAGTTCCCCAGTCCCAGTGCCCCCCAGTCCCCCCAGTTCCCCAGTCCCAGTCTCCCCCAGTCCCAGTCCCTCCCAGTTCCCCAGTCCCAGTGCCCCCCAGTTCCCCAGTCCCAATCTCTCCCAGTGCTCCCAGTCCCAGTCTCCCCAGTTCCCCAGTCCCCCCCAGTCCCCCCAGTTCCCCAGTCCCAGTTTCCCCCAGTCCCAGTCCCTCCCAGTTCCCCAGTCCCAGTGCCCCCCAGTTCCCCAGTCCCAGTGCCCCCCAGTCCCCCCAGTTCCCCAGTCCCAGTCTCCCCCAGTCCCAGTCCCTCCCAGTTCCCCAGTCCCAGTGCCCCCCAGTTCCCCAGTCCCAGTGACCCCCAGTTCCCCATCCCAGTCCCTCCCAGTGCTCCCAGTGCCCCCCAGTTCCCCATCCCAGTCCCTCCCAGTGCTCCCAGTACACCCACGCACAGTTCCCGCAGATGAAGAGGATGACGAAGTAGATGCAGACGAGCATCCCGGGGAAGACGGGGCCGCCGTACGCCATGATCCCGTCGTACATCACTGCGTTCCAGTCCTCCCCCGTCAGGATCTGGGGTGGGGGGGACACCCCAAAACACCAGGGTCACCCCAAAACCCCAAGAGCCCTCCCACACTCCCAGTACAGCCCCCCAGTGCTCCCAGTACGCTGCTGCAGCCTCCCAGCCCTTCTCAGGGTGCAGCGTCACCCTGGAGGGGCTACAGGATGGTGAGGGGACCTGTTTATGGGGGGGCTCATGGGTTTTGGGGTCCCCCATGGGTTTTGGGGTCCCTCTCTGGGCCTTGGGGTGTCCCCCCCAAGATTTCAGGGTCTCTCACAGGTTTCAGAGTCCCCCACAAATTCCAGGGTCCCCCACAGGAGTCAGGGTCCCCCCTTGGATTTTAGGGTCCCCCCTTGGATTTTAGGGTCCCTCTCTGGGCTTTAGGGTCCCCCCAGGTATGAGGATGCCCCTCCAGGTTTCGGGGTGTCCCCCAGATCTGGGGGTTCACCTGGAAGACCGTGAGCAGGGCCTGAGGGAAGGTATCGAAGGTGCTTCGCTTGGTCTGGGTCTCGTCGAAACTGAAGCGTCCCCCGAAAAGCTGCATCCCCAGGAGGGCGAAGATGATGATGAAGAGGAAGAGGAGGAGGAGGAGGGAGGCAATGGACTTCATGGAGTTCAGCAGTGAGCCCACCAGGTTGCTCAGCGACGCCCAGTGCCTGCAACATACTGGTGTTACTGGGAGAAGTGGGAAAAGGTGCCCCACGGCCGCAGGGGTGATGGATGGGTCAATGAATGGGGTCATTGGGTGGGGTCAATGGAGCTCAATGGGGTCATTGAGTGGGGTCAATGAGTGGGGTCATTGAGTGGGGTCAATGGAGCTGAATGGGTTCAATGAGTGGGGTCAATGAGTGGGGTCAATGAATGTGGTCAGTGAATGGGGTCAGTGAATGGGGTCAATGGTGCTGAATGGGGTCAGTGAATGGGGTCAATGAGTGGGGTCAATGAGTGGGGTCATTGAGTGGGGTCAATGGAGCTCAATGGGGTCAATGAATGGGGTCAATGGAGCTGAATGGGTCAATGAATGGGGTCATTGAGTGGGGTCAATGGAGATCAATGGGGCAATGAATGGGGTCAATGAATGGGGTCAACGAAAGGGACCAATGAATGGGGTCAACAAATGGGACCAATGAATGGGGTCAACAAATGGAACCAATGAATGGGGTCAACAAATGGGGTCAATGAATGGGGTCAATGGAGCTCAATGGGGTCAATGAATGGCTCATTGAGTGGGGTCAATGAGTGGGGTCATTGAGTGGGGTCAATGGAGCTCAATGGGGTCAATGAATGGGGTCATTGAGTGGGGTCAATGGAGATCAATGGGGCAATGAATGGGGTCAATGAATGGGGTCAACGAAAGGGACCAATGAATGGGGTCAACAAATGGGACCAATGAATGGGGTCAACAAATGGAACCAATGAATGGGGTCAACAAATGGGGTCAATGAATGGGGTCAATGGAGCTCAATGGGGTCAATGAATGGCTCATTGAGTGGGGTCAATGAGTGGGGTCATTGAGTGGGGTCAATGGAGCTCAATGGGGTCAATGAATGGGGTCAATGAGTGGGGTCAATGAGTGGGGTCAATGAATGGGGTCAATGGAGATCAATGGGGCAATGAATGGGGTCAATGAGTGGGGTCAATGAGTGGGGTCAATGGAGCTGAATGGGGTCAATGAGTGGGGTCAATGAATGGGGTCAACGAAAGGGACTAATGAATGGGGTCAACAAATGGGACCAATGAACGGGGTCAATGGAGCTGAATGGGGTCAATGAATGGGGTCAATGAGTGGGGCCAATGAGTGGGGTCATTGAGTGGGGTCAATGGAGCTCAATGGGGTCATTGAATGGGGTCAATGAATGGGGTCAATGAATGGGGTCAATGAATGGGGTCAATGAATGGGGTCAATGGAGCTGAATGGGGTTAATGAGTGGGGTCAATGAGTGGGGTCAATGGAGCTGAATGGGGTCAATGAGTGGGGTCAATGAATGGGGTCAATGAGTGGGGTCAATGAGTGGGATCAATGAGTGGGATCAATGAGTGGGATCAATGAGTGGGGTCAATGAATGGGGTCAATGAATGGGGTCAATGGAGCTGAATGGGGTCAATGAATGGGGTCAATGAGTGGGGTCATTGAGTGGGGTCATTGAGTGGGGTCATTGAGTGGGGTCATTGAAGCTCAATGGAGCTGAATGGGGTCAATGAATGGGGTCAATGAGTGGGGTCAATGGAGCTGAATGGGGTTAATGAGTGGGGTCAATGAGTGGGGTCAATGAGTGGGGTCAATGAGTGGGGTCAATGGAGCTGAATGGGGTCAATGAATGGGGTCAATGAATGGGGTCAATGAATGGGGTCAATGAATGGGGTCAATAAATGGGGTCAATAAATGGGGTCATTGAGTGGGGTCATTGGCGCTGAACGGGGTCAATGAATGGGGTCAATGAATGGGGTCAATGAAGCTCAATGGAGTCAATGAATGGGGTCAATGGAGCTGAATGGGTCAATGAATAGGGTCAATGAGTGGGGTCATTGAGTGGGGTCATTGAGTGGGGTCATTGAGTGGGGTCATTGAGTGGGGTCATTGAGTGGGGTCAATGGAGCCCAATGGGGTCAACGAATGGGGTCAACGGAGCCTAATGGGGAGATGTGAGGGGGGAGGTGACGCCCCCCGAAGTCCCACTGTCCCCTCGCTGTCCCCTCACCGGGTGACTTTGAAGACGCGCAGCAGGCGGACGCAGCGCAGCACGGAGATGCCCAGGGGCTCCATGGCCCCCCGCTCCACCAGCGCCGTCTCCAACACCCCCCCGCACACCACGAAACAGTCGAAGCGGTTGAAGAAGCTGGCGAAGTAACACCCGGCGCCCAGGGCGTAGAGTTTCAGCAGCATCTCGGCAGCGAACAGCGACAGCAGCGCCTTGTTGGCGTACGCTTTTGGGGGGGAAAACGCTGTTTGAACACCCCGCCGAAATTCGGGGGGGGTGGGATTTAAAGTGGGGGGGTGGTACCTTGGGTTTGGGTGAGCCAGGGGGGTTGGCCGTGGTGCTCCGAGGCGATGGTGAGGGTGTTGAGGAACACCAAAAGTAAGACGGTCCAGTAGAAGAAAATGGATTTGACGGCTGCGCGGCACCGGCGCCGCCACAGGCGGTTCAGGCGGCGAAGGCGGCGCCTTGGGGGGGGGAATTTGGGGGGGTGGGGGGGCAAAATTTGGGGGTACGGGGTGGGGGGAAGTGTTGGAGGGGACAGTGGGAGTTGGATGGTTTGAGGTGTTTGGGTTAGAGACCTCCCATGAAGTGGGGGGGGAGGATTTGGGGGGCCCTGCTGTGTGCCCCCCACTTTTTCCATGTCCTCCCCCCTTTTTTACACACACACCCCCCGCCCCGTTTTTCCACCCCCCCCCATCACTTTCCCTTTCACTCACCAGAATTTGGTCTTTGTGATTTTGCCCCTGGGGAGGGAAAAGCACAAGAGTTACCCCCCAATTTAGGGGAAGGGTCACATGGGAGATGATGAGAGGGGGCCCTGTGGCCATGGGGGGGTGTTATAGGGGTGCTGGGGTCAGTTTGGGGGTCCATGGGGGGGTCCCAGGTGGTCTTGAGGTGCTGTGGGGGCAGTTTTTGGGTCTGGGGGGGGAAACAGGGAATTGGGGGTGGGGGGGGGGTCCCAGGGTCAGGTTTGGGGTCTGGAGGGGGTCCCAGGGGCTATAGGGGGGTTTTAGGGGGTCATGGGAGGGCTGAGAAGGATCTTGGGGGGCTGGTGGGGGGTCCCAGGGTCAGGTTTGGGGTCTGAAGGGGATCCCAGGGGCTATGGGGGGGTTTTAGGGGGTCATGGGAGGGCTGAGAAGGATCTTGGGGGGCTGGTGGGGGGTCCCAGGGTCAGGTTTGGGGTCTGAAGGGGATCCCAGGGGCTATGGGGGGGTTTTAGGGGGTCATGGGAGGGCTGAGAAGGATCTTGGGGGGCTGGTGGGGGGTCCCAGGGTCAGGTTTGGGGTCTGGTGGGGGTCCCAGGGGCTATGGGAGGGTTTAGGGGGTCATGGGGGGGCTGAGAAGGATCTTGGAGGGCTGGTGGGGGGTCACAGGGGCTATGGGAGGTTTTAAGGGGTCATAGGGGGGCTGAGAAGGACCTTGGGGGGCTGGTAGGGGGTCCCAGGGTCAGGTTTGGGGTCTGGAGGGGGTCCCAGGGGCTATGGGGGGTTATGGGGGTTCCCAGGAGATACAGGGTGTCCCAGGGGTTATCAAGGGCTATGGTGGAATCCCAGGGAAAATGGGGGGGTCCTAGGGGGTACTGGGGGGCCCAGGGGATATGGGGGGGTCCAGGCCCCCCCCGTTTCGTCACTCACAGGCAGCGGTCACAGGCGCCCGGTTGTGCCTCCTCCTCACCCGCCGTCTCCGTGTTCACCGACGTTGTCTCACTGCCCGGTAGACTGGCTGGGGGGGGCGGGGTGGGGGGGACAAGGACAGGTCAAAGGTCAGCACAGGGGACAGCAGGGAGTTGGGGGGGGGGCACCCCAACATCGTGGGGACCCCCCAAGGCGGGGGGACAGTGGTTACCGTGGGTGTCAGTGGAGTGACTGGTGTGGCGCAACCACTTGAGCCGCGGTTTGCGCTTCCCCATCAGCTCCTCGGCCGTCAGCCCTGGGCGGGGGGGGGACACGGAAAGGTTTTGGGGTGCTGAGGATTTTGGGGGGGTCACGAGGGTCCCCCCCCAATACTTACGGTGCTTCTCGTGCTCGTCCTCGTCGCCCTCCAGGTCCTCGGCTTGGGTGATCCAGTCCATGTAGCCCCGCAGATCTTCCTCCAGCTGCTGCTTCTCCCGCAGCTTCTGGAAGTCTCCGCGGGCTTTGGCCTTTTCACGCTCCTTGGAGAACTCCCTGGGGGGGGGGACATGTGTGTGACCCCCCCCAAAAACACGCTAATAACATGTTAATGACACGCTCGCCATGGGCTCACCCGCTCAGCACCCCCAGCACCAAATTGAGGACGAAGAAGGAGCCGAAGATGACGAGGCTGACGAAGTAAATCCAGGGTAACTCGTGGCCCATGGCGTCCTGCATCTGGAAAAGGGGGGGACACACAAATTTGGGGGTGAATGGGTTAAAAGAGGGAGTTGGGAGTAGAGGGGACCCCAAATCCATCCCTGAGGGGTCCATGGGGTGATGTGGGTGCTGGTTGGTGGGGGCAACACCATCTTTGGGGAGGATTCAGGTGGTTTAGTGAGGGTAGGAACTACTTTGGGGGTGCTGGGGGGGTTGTGAGGATTTTTGGGGTGCTCCTGAGGGGGTGTAGGGATTTTTGGGGTGGGGAGGGGTCAGGGGACCCCCAAATTTCCTCTGAGTGGTCTGTGGGGTTATGTGGTGCTGCTCGTTGGGGTCAATCCCCTCAGGACTATTTAAGGGGTTCAAGAAGGGTGGGAAGGACTCTGGGGGTGCTGGGGGGGGGGGTCAATGATTTTTGAGGTGCTCCTGAGGGGGTGTAGGGATTTTTGGGGTGCTCCCAGGGACAGGAGGGTCAGGGGACCCCCAAATTTCCCCTGAGTGGTCTGTGGGGTTATGTGGTACTGCTTATTTGGGTTAATCCCCCCAGGACTATTTAAGGGGCTCAGGAAGGGTGCGAAGGACTTTGGGGGTGCTGGGGGGGGTCAATAATTTTTGGGGTGCTCCCGGTGGGTTTGGGGGACCCCAATTGTCCCCTTGAGCGGTGTATGGGGTGATGCGGGCACCCCTCAGTGTCCCTGGAGAGGTCTGGGGAGGATCTCTTGGTTCAGAGAGCAGAGGGAAGACTTTGGGGGTGCAGGGGGAGCGTAAGGGTTTTCGGGGTGCCCCTGGAGGGGGGGGGAGGGATTTTTGGGGTGCTCACCCAGTAGAGGACGTCGGTCCAGCCCTCCATGGTGATGCACTGGAAGACGGTGAGCATGGCGAAGAAGAAGTTGTCGAAGTTGGTGATGCCGCCGTTGGGTCCCTCCCAGCGGCCGCGGCACTCGGTGTTGTTCTGCAGGCAGGCGCGGCCGTGCCCCGAAAACGCGCACGGGGACGGGTCATCCTCCGACTCCAGGTCTTGTTTTGGGGGGGGGACACCCCAAAATAATATTATGTAATGGTATTGGGGGGTTAACACTCCCAAAAGGGTGTTTGGGGGAGTCAGGAGCTCTACAATGGAGTTTAGGGGGACTCTGGGTGCTGAGGGACAGAGGAAGGAGTGGGAGCCCCCCCAGTGCTATGACGGGTTTAAGGGGGGGGGTAAGATTGGGGTGCAGTCATCCTCTGACCCCAGGTCGTTTTTGGTGGGGGGGACACCCCAAAATAATATTAGGTAATGATACTGGGGGGTTAACACCCCCAAAAGGGTGTTTGGGGGAGTCAGGAGCTCTACAATGGAGTTTAGGGGGACTCTGGGTGCTGAGGGACAGAGGAAGGAGTGGGAGCCCCCCCAGGGCTATGGGGAGTTTAACGGGGGGGGTAAAATTGGGGTGTAGTTGTCCTCTGACTCCAGGTCTATTTTTTGGGGGGGGGGGCATACCCCAAAATAATATTATGTAATGGTATTGGGGGGTTAACACCCCCAAAAGGGTGTTTGGGGGGGTCAGGAGCTTAGGGGGGCTCTGGGTGCTGAGGGACAGAGGAAGGAGTGGGAGCCCCCCCAATGTTATGGGGGGTTAAAGGGGGGGGGGCTAAAATTGGGGTGTAGGGTGGGGGGGGTGTCAGAAAGAGGGAGGGGGGGTCATGAAGGTGAAGAGTCATGGGGGGGGCACATGGAGTCTAAGGGGGGGGCAAGTGACTTTGCTGGGGTGTCACTGGGGGTGCTCTGGGGGGTCTCAGGAGCTTTGGGGGGGTCTTAGGGCATTGGGGGGTCCCAGTATCCCACTGGTGTGTCACTGGGGGGAGATTAGGGGCTCTGGGGGTGTCCGAGGGCATTTTGGGAGGGGACAATTGGGGTGTCACTGGGGGGGGGTCCTGGGTGCTGGGGGGGCTCAGGATGCTGTGGGGGGGCTCAGGGGGGTGGGGGGGTCCCAGTATCCCACTGGTGTGTCACTGGGGGGAGATTAGGGGCCCTGGGGTTGTCCAAGGGGTTTTTGGGGGGACAATTACCCCCACTGGGGTGTCACTGGGGGGTTCCTGGGGTGCTGGGGGGGGGCTCAGGGACACTGCAGGGGGGCTCAGGGACGCTGTGGGGGGGGCTCAGGGACACTGGGGGGTCCCAGTATCCCACTGGTGTGTCACTGGGGGGATCTCAGAGCACAAAGGGGTCTCCCAGTTCTCATTCATTTAGGAACCGAGCTCCTGGGAGGGTCCTGGTTGCCATGGGGGTCCTGGGTGCCGTGGGGGTCCCGGGGGGGGGTGACAGCGCGGTGACCCCCCCTTACCGGATCCGACGAAGAAGCAGGTCTTGTGCATGCGGCCGATGAAGAGCTCGAGGCCGATGATGGCGTAGATGATGATGACGAAGAGCACGAGCAGCGCGATGTGCAGCAGACGGCACCATCGCCTTCATGATGGAGTTGAGCACGATGTGAAGACCTAGAGGGGGCGGGGGGGGGAAAAAAGGGGGGGTAGAAAGATCATGGGGGACACTCCCCCAAAACTAAAGGTGCTGGGTGTGCTCCCCACACCCAAACTGGTCTTACTGGGGACGCCGGAGACCAGGCGGAGGGGCCGGAGGACGCGGAAGGCGCGCAGGGCTTTGACGTCGAAGCGCCCGGTTTGCCGCTCATGTGATGGGCCTCGCCGGGTTTGTGGGACACCTGCTCCAGGATGACGCTGAAGAGCCTGGGGGACAGTTTGGGGACACGTTGGGACCCCCCTATGACACGTCTCTGTCCCTTGGGGGACGGTTTGCTCACCCCACGACGACGATGACGAAGTCCAGCAGGTTCCAGCCGTTGCGGATGTAGGCGCTGGGGTGCAGGACCAGCCCGTAGGCGATGATCTTCAGGAAGGTCTCCACCGTGAAGATGATGAGGAACACGTACTCCACTTGCTCCTGGGGGGGACAATGGGGGGACACGGGGATTGGGGGACACCTCACCCCCATAACCACCCCCTAGAGGCTCGGTGGGGTGGCCCAGCACCCCCTTTTCCCAGGGGACAAGGGTGCCTGGGGCCACCAGCCACCCTCGTGTCCACTTCACACCCTTTGCAGTGTCTCCTTCTCCTGGGGACACAAGGGCATTTGGGGGACCCCCAAAGTGACCCCCCCATTTCCCAGTGTCCCCTCCTCCTGGGGGACAAGGGACAGTGGCATTTGGGAGACCCCCCCAAAGTGTCCCACCCATTTCCCAGTGTCCCCTCCTCCTGGGGGACAAGGGACATTTGGGGGATCCCCCCCACCCCAAGATCCCATCTCCTCGGGGACAAAGGACAGTGGCATTTGGGGACCTCCAAAGTGTCCCACCCATTTCCCAGTGTCCCCTCCTCCTGGGGGACAAGGGACATTTGGGGGACCCCCCCCCCCCCCCCCCCCCAAGATCCCATATCCTGGGGTACAAGGGACAGTGGCATTTGGGACCCCCAAAGTGTCCCCTCAATTTCCCAGGGTCCCCTCCTCCTGGGGACAAGGGACAGTGGCATTTGGGACCCCCCCAAAGAAGTGTCACCCTCATTTCCCAGGGTCCCCTCCTCCTGGGGCACAAGGGACAGTGGCATTTAGGGGACCCCCCCTCAGAGTGTCCCCCCACCCTTCCCAGCATCCCCTTCTCCGAGGACCCAGGCGTCCGGGCCGGTTAAACCGGGATTAGCACCGACTCCGGCGCCGGGTAAAGCGGCTTAAGGCGATGGCACACGTGTGACACGCGCTTCGGGGGACCCAGGCGTCCGGGGACCCCCCCATCCCCCTACAGACCCCCCATCACTCTCATTAAGTGGGGGACTCCAGGGTGAACCCCCCCCTATTCCCACTTCCCTCCACCCCCCAAAGCGGCTTCGTTATCACTTAACGAGCTAAACCAGCGCCTGACTGGGACCAGCTGGGGACAATGGGGGGGGGAAGGGGTGCCCCCCGTTATTTGGGGGGGGGGTTTGGGGGTGCTCACCAGGTTGTGGTTGGCGGCGTTGGAATCGTCCTCGGGGAAGGGGATATAAACCCCCAGGGCCACGCAGTTGGCGAAGATGGTGGCGAGGATGAGGATGTCGAAGGGCCTGGGGTTACGAGGCGAGGGGGCAGCAATTTGAGGGGGGGGGACAGCAATTTGAGGGGGGGGGCAGCCCCCCCAAACTTGCCCCCCACCCCCCCTCTGCAGCGCCCCAAACCACAACACACCTCCCCCCATTCCCATGGTGTCATGGCCGATCCCATCCCGCTGCCCCCCCCCGCCATGACCCCCCCCCAAAACTTGTGTGTCCCCCCCCCCAACCCAAAGCCAAGGCCTCACTTCCACTCGACGATGCTGATGGCGGCGCGGCGGATGGGGTTGTTGAGGCGCAGGCAGAAGAGGGCGCGGGGGGAGCGGTGCACCCCACCCGCCGGAGCCCTGGCCCTTGTGTTTGGGGTGGGGGGGCGGCGGTGCCGCTGACCGGGGGGGGTCCCGCTCCCACCGGACCCCCATTGCCTTCACCTATTGGCCACCCCGGGGCTTGGCCGGTGGCTTCGGCGAACGACGGCGGCTCCTTGGGGGGTCCTGTGGGGGGGGGCACATAGTGAGGATCCCCCCAAATCTCATGGATCCCCCCCAAACCCTCTTAGACCCCCCCCAACCAGGAGACACCCCCCTACATCTCCCAGACCCCTCTAAACCCCCTTGACCTCCCCCCACCCCAAAACCACCAACCCCTGAACACCCACAGACCAGGGAACCCCCCGTACATTTGGGGACACCCACATGTCATTGGGGACCCCCCCTTGAACCCCACACCCCCCCCCAGACCCCCCATTGAACCCCCCCCAAGACCCTGAGCCCCCAAACTCACCCTCCCCGTTCTCCTCTGACTCCGACATGCTGAGGGGTGTCTGGGGGCACCTGTAAGAGTTGGGGGGGGCAGGGAGGGGTATTTTAGGGGTGTCTGGTAGGATTGGGGGTATTTTGGGAGGCGGGGGGTGGTATGAGAGGGCTCTCAAGGGGATTTGGGGGGCGTGTTGGTGTTTGGGAGCATTTTAGGGGAGATACAGGGAGTATTTTGGGAGGGTGTGGGGTATCTAGGGGGGTATTTGGGGGGGGGTTAGGGGGGTATTTTGGGGGGTTTAGGGGTGGTTTCGGGGGGTCCATGGGTGCCGGGGTAGCTCCCAGGCTTGTCCTGTGTGTGTGTCCCCCCCCCTCGCTCGGTTACTGGCAGGAGATTAACGCTTAAACGAGGGCTGGGGGGGTGGGGGGGGGCGCTGCCCACGTGCCGGGACACACGGACGGACGTGGGGACAGATGTGGGGACAGATATAGGGACAGGAGGCCACCGTTCCTCACCCCAGCTGCCCCACAGACGCTGTTTCCTGCCTCGGTGACCCCAAAAAGGCCCCGTTTACCCCCCCTCACCCCCACAAGCACCATTTCCCCCTCAGACCCCATTTCCCCCCCTCAGACCCCAGTTTCCACCCCATTTTCCCCCCCACAAGCACCATTTCCCCCCCAGACCCCATTTCCCTCTCAGACCCCATTTCCCCCCTCTCAGACCCCATTTCCTCTCCCATTTCCCACCCAGACCCCATTTCCCCTTCAGACCCCATTTCCTCCCCCATTTCTCCCCCACAAGCACCATTTCCCCCCCAGACCCCATTTCCCCTTCAGACTCCATTTTCTACCCCATTTCCTCCCCACAAACACCATTTCCCCCTCTCACAAGCACCATTTCCCCCTTTACTACCCCTCACAAGCCCCATTTCCCCCTCAGACCCCATTTTCTCCCCATTTTCCCCCTCACAAGCACCATTTCCCCCCCCCACAAGCCCCATTTCCCCTCAGGCCCCATTTCCCCCCTCAGACCCCCTTTTTCTCCCCCATTTTCCCCCTTCACAAGCCCCATTTCCCCCTCAGGCCCCATTTCCCTCCTCAGACCCTTTTTCTCCCCCATTTCCCCCCTCAGACCCCATTTCCTCCCCCATTTCTCCCAACAAGCACCATTTCCCCCTCAGGCCCTATTTCCCCTTCAGACCCCATTACCCCTTTCTGCCCATTTCCCCCCCACAAGCACCATTTCCCCCTTTACTACCCCTCACAAGCCCCATTTCCCCCTCAGACCCCATTTCCCCCCCTCAGACCCCATTTTCTCCCCATTTTCCCCCTCACAAGCACCATTTCCCCATTTCCCCCTCCAACAAGCACCATTTCCCCCCTCAAGCCCCATTTTCTCCCCCATTTCCCCCCTCACAAGCACCATTTCCCCATTTTTCCCCCCTCACAAGCCCCATTTCCCCTCAGGCCCCATTTTCCTCCCCATTTCCCCCCTCACAAGCCCCATTTCCCCCCTAGACCCCACTTCCCCCCCCTCAGACCCCATTTCCCCCCTCACAAGCCCCATTTCCCCCTCAGACCCCATTTCCCCCCCTCACAAGCCCCATTTCCCCCTCAGACCCCATTTTTCCCCCCAGACCCCTTTTTCTCCCCCAGACCCCTTTTTCTCACCCTTTTCCCCCCCCCTACAAGCCCCATTTCCCCCCCAGACCCCTTTTTCTCTCCCTTTCCCCCCCGCCACAAGCACCATTTCCCCCCCTAGACCCCATTTCCCCCCTCACAAGCCCCATTTCCCCCCCCCCCGCTCTCCCTTTCCCGCCATTTTCCCTTCGCCGCCTCGCGCCCCCTCAGTTTCCCGCCCTCTCCAGCTCCCGCCGTGCCCCGCGCGGACTACAACTCCCAGCGTGCCCCGCGCGGGGGGCGGGGCGGGGCGGGGCGAGGAGCCTCACTTCCGCGGCGCGCCCCGCCTCACGTGACCCGCGGCGGGGCTCGCGGGAGAACTCGGGGTTCTCCCCCCCCCACCCCCAATATTTCCCGCCCCCCCCCCACCCCCCGCGCGCTGAATTTTGGGGCCCCCCCGACCCCCCCAAAGATGGAGGAGGTGGATAGAATCCTGATCCACTCCCTGCGCAGGGCGGGGACGTGAGTGGGGGGGGACACCTTAAATTTGGGGTGGGGGAGACCTTAAATTTGGGGTGGGGGGGACCTTAAATTTGGGGGGGGGGGTGGGTGGATTGGGGGAGGACCCTGGGGATTTGGGGGGGTGATGGGGTGGAAGGGGGGGGGACTCTAGGATATTGGGCGGGGCTCTCGGGGTGGGGGGAACCCTGAAATTTGGGGGGGGGGGGTCTGGGGTGGGGGGGACCCAGGGATCTGAGGGTGCTCTGGAGTGGGGGGGGGATACGACCCTCAGGAGGTTTGGGGGATACAAGGGGGGTGCAGGGTGGGGGGGGGGGATACAGGGGGGTGCGGGGGGGGATGTAGAGGGAGTTGCAGAGGGGTTGTGGGGGGGTGCTCGGGGGGGGGTGCGGGAGGGGAGGGAGGGGATACAGGGGGGGTGCAGGAGGGGTGGGGGGGGTATACGGGGGAGGTGGGGGGGATACAGGGAGGGTGCAGGGGGAGTGGGGGGGGGGAGTGCAGGGGGAGGTGCAGGGGGGGGGGGATACGGGGGGGGTGCAGGGGGGATGGGGGGGGACACATGGGGGGTGGAGGGGGATTACAGGGGGGGTACGGGGTGGGGGGGGGGGATACATAGGGGGGGTGCAGATGGGGTTGTGGAGGGGGGGGGGGGGGAGGTGTGCAGAGGGGGGGGTCCCTCATAATTCTGTGTGTATGTGCCCCCCGCCCCCCCCAGGCCGGTGCCCCCCCCAGGTGCAGAGCGTGCGGGAGCTGAGCCCCGAGCTGGTGGTGGACGCGGCCGTGCGCTGCCTGCGCGCCGTGCGCCCCGCGCTGGGGGGGGCCCCTCAGCCCCCTGCTGCCCCCCAGCATCTCCGCACGCTTCCGATTGCCTCCGACTTGGCCGCCGCCTGCCAGGTACCCCCCCCCCCCAAAAATCTATGGGGCACACCCCAAAATAATATTATGTAATGGTATTGGGGGGTTAACACCCCCAAAAGGGGGTTTGGGGGGGTCAGGAGTTTAGGGGGGCTCTGGGTGCTGAAGGACTGAGGAAGGAGTGGGAGCCCCCCCAGTGCTATGGGGGGTTTAAGGGGGGGGTGTGTGTAAAATTGGGGTGCAGCCATCCTTTGACTCCAGGTCTTTTTTGGGGGGGGGCACACCCCAGAATAATATTATGTAATGGTATTGGGGGGTTAACGCCCCCAAAAGGGGGTTTGGGGGGGTCAGGAGTTTAGGGGGGCTCTGGGTGCTGAGGGACAGAGGAAGGAGTGGGAGCCCCCCCAATGTTATGGGGGGTTAAAGGGGGGGGGTAAAATTGGGGTGTAGCCATCCTCTCTGACTCCGGGTCTTTTCTGGGGGGGGGCACACCCCAAAATATTATTATGTAATGTTATTGGGGGGTTAACGCCCCCCAAAAGGGGGTTTGGAGGGGTCAGGAGTTTAGGGGGGCTCTGGGTGCTGAGGGGACAGAGGAAGGAGTGGGAGCCCCCCCCAATGTTATGGGGGGTTAAAGGGGGGGGGGTTGAAATTGGGGTGTAGGGTGGGGGGGGTGTCAGAAAGAGGGAGGGGGGATCATGAAGGTGAAGGGTCATGGGGGGGCACATGGAGTCTAAGGGGGGGGCTGGGGTGTCACTGGGGGTGCTCTGGGGGGGTCTCAGGAGCTTTGGGGGGGGTCTTAGGTTTTGGGGGGGGTCCCCAAAACTTAATCATCAGGGGGATTCCGCTCCCCGCAACCCACCCACTTCCCCAGTGCATTAACACACATAATTGGGTTCGAAACATTGCTACCCGCTCCCCCAAACCCTTCAATATTGAAATGGGGGGGCCCCAAGATTTTGTGGGTGACCCCCAGCCCCCCTTTGCCCCCCCCAGGAGCTGGGATTTGGGGGTGACGTGGGGTACCAGACCTTCCTGTACAGCTCCGAGCACGACACACGCCGCCTGCTGCTCTTCCTGGTGGAGAAGCTGCCGAGAGACGAGAGCGAGAGAGGAGCTGAACCCCCCGGTTGGATTTTGGGGGGGTCCCCTGGGGTTTGGGGGGGTCCCCTGGGGTTGGGGGGGTCCCCTGCGGGGTTGGGGGGGGGTCCCTGTTTTGTTTTGGGGGGGGGGAACTGATGCTATTTTGTCCCCCAGGGAAATCGGGGGGCTCTGCCTCCGAGCCATTGGCGCCCGCATCAAGGGAGCAATTGGGGACCCCTTGGGTGCCCCCCGTTTGTCGCACCCCCCCGGCTGCAGCGGCTGCAGGTGATTTGGGGGGGCAGAGGGGGCTAACACCCCCCCCCCCCCCCCAGTTTAATTTGGGGGTGTGGAGGCAATTAATTGATTAATTAACCCTTTCCAGGGCACTGCGCACCTCCAGCCCTTTGCAACCTGCCCCCTGGTTCTGCCCCAAAGTGGGGGACCCCCCGGTAAGAAATGGGGGAACATTATTAGGGGGGGGGGTCTGGGGGGGGGGGGGGGGGTGTTTTAGGGGGGTGTTTTCTCACCCGCCCCGTGTCCCCGCAGAGCTGCAGGAGTATTTTGGGGGGGGCTGCCCCCCCCGTGTCGGCGCAAGCCCCCCCCCTGTTCGGCAGGGCCCCCCCCGGCGCTGCTGGAGACGCACACGGCCCAGCTCAGCGCCCGCCACGACTGGGAGGCTGAGTGGGGGGGGCCCGGCTTGGCCTCCCGCCTGCCCCCCCCAGGTATGACCCCCCCCCCTCCCCAAATTATTGGGGGGGGGTGCTAGGGGTCCCTAGAATTCGGGGGGGGAGGTTGGGGATCACACCTTTCTTACCTTTAGGAGTTTGGGGGGGTGGATGACTTGGGGGTCTGACCCCCTTGCTGTGAGTCCTAGGGGGGGGGTGGGGGGGGGGTGTTTGGGGGGGCCCTGTGGGTCTGACCCCCCCCACCTCACAAAATATGGGGGGACATTGGTGGGGCTGTTTTGGGATGGGTCTGACCCCCCCCCCCCCTCCAAAATATGGGGGGACATTGCTGGGGCTGGTTGGGGGGGTTGCTATGGGTCTGACCCCCCCCCCCCCCCCCAAATATGGGGGGGGACATTGCTGGGGCTGTTTGGGGGGGTTGCTATGGGTCTGACCCCCCAAAAATATGGGGGGGCATTTAGGGGGCTGTTTTGGGGGTTTGCTGTGGGTCTGACCCCCCCCCCTCCAAAATATGGGGGGGGCATTTATGGGGTTATTTCAGGGGGTTGCTATGGGTCTGACCCCCTCCCCCCCCCCCCAAAATACGGGGGGGGCATTTATGGGGCTGTTTGGGGGGGGTTGCTATGGGTCTGACCCCCCCTCCTCCAAAATATGGGGGGGCATTTATGGGGTTGTTTGGGGGGGGGGGTTGCTATAGGTCTGGACCCCCCCCTCAAAATATGGGGGGGCATTTATGGGGCTGTTACTGGGGTTGCTATGGGTCTGACCCCCCCCCCTCCAAAATATGGGGGGGCATTTATGGGGCTGTTTGGGGGGGGGTTGCTATGGGTCTGACCCCCCCATAGGAATATGGGGGGGACCCTTCTGGGGTCTGACCTCCCCCTTCTTTTGTGTGTGTCCCCCCCCCCAGGAATACGTGGGGCGCAAGCGACTCCGCGCTCGGCTCCGGGCCCTGGAGCCCCTGCGGGGGGTTTGCCCCCCCCCACGGGGACCCCCCCGGGTCCCCCCCCAGGACTCCTGGACCCCCACTTGGCTCCAAGAAGCTTTTGGGGGGGCTGGGGGGGGCGCGGGGGGGGCCCTGCCCAAGGGCTCCCGCTTCACCCGCACCCAGCACCTGACCCACCAGCAGGTGGGGGGGGGGCGGTCGTTTTTGGGGGGGGGGGTGGGGGTTGGTTTGGGGGGCTGGGGGGTGTGGGGGGGGCTGGTTTTGGGGGGGCTGGGGGGTGTTTGGTGGGGGTTGGTTTTGGGGGGCTGGGGGTTTTTTTGGGGGGCTGGGGGGTGTTTGGGAGGCTGGGAGCTGATTTGGTGGGGGGTGGGGCTTTTTTGGGGGGGCTTGTTGGGGGTGTGGTTTCCCCCCCAGTGCCTGACCTGCTCTGGGCCCCCCCAGGGACCCCCAAATCGTGCTGCAGCAGATCCAGGTGGCTGCTGAGACCCTGCACCCCCAAAAGAACCCCGAAGAGGTGAGTCATTCACTCTGAACCCTACTGATGGCCACACGTGCATTCTGGACCTCAACTATGGTTCTGTTGGGTGGGCGTTCACTCTGAACCCTACTGATGGCCACGTTTAGGAGGGGTTTCCCCCTGCAGGACTCACCAATGGTTCTCTTTGGGTGGGGCGTTCACTCTGAACCCTACTGATGGCCACAAGTGCATTCTGGACCTCACCAATGGTTCTTTTGGGCGGGTGTTCACTCTGAACCCTACTGATGGCCGCACGTGCATTCCTGGACCTCACCTATGGTTCTGTTGGGTGGGCGTTCACTCTGAACCCTACTGATGGCCGCACGTGCATTCTGGACCTCACCAATGGTTCTGTTGGCTGGGCGTTCACTCTGAACCCTACTGATGGCCACACATGCATTCTGGATCTCACCAATGGTTCTGTTGGCTGGGCGTTCACTCTGAACCCTACTGATGGCCACATTAAGAAGGGGTTTCCCCGCAGGACGCGGGCGCCCGCCAGGCCAGCGAGGCGGCCGCCCTGGAGCAGACCCGCTGGCGCTGGTGGAAGCCCAAATCCAGGGCTGCCGTCGGGGAGGCGCGGGACGCCCAGCTCAGCCTCACCCAGGTGGGTGCCCGGGCGGGGAGCTCCGAGGGGGGGGAGCGCGGGGTGTTTTTTGGGGGTGTCCTGACCGTGTCCCCCCCTTTTTGGAGGCGGAGGTGGAGGTGCGGCAGGGCCGGCTGGCGCTGGGGGGGCGGGAGGACGCCCTGCGGTTGAAGGCGCGGGCGGTCGAGCTGCTCCCCGACGCTCAGAGCAACATGGCCAAGCTGCAGGTGAGGATTTTGGGGGTACCCCCCATTGTGAATTTGGGGGGGGGGGTGTGAATTGAGGGGGGAGCTGTTTTGGGGTCACACTGCTGCGGGGTGGGGGTTTAGAGGCACAATTTGGGCTGCACAACCGCGTGGGTGGTGGAGGGAAGCGAAGCGGCGATGGGGCGGGTTGGGGGGGGGGGGGCGGGACATTTTTGGGGGTGCACATACCCCCCCGTTTTGCAGCTGGTGGTGGAGAGCAGCAGCCGGCGCATCGTCAGCCTGGCGGGGCAGTGGGAGCGGCACCGGGGGCCCCCTCCTCGCCGAATACCGGCACCTGCGTGCCCTACGGGACTCGGCTCAGGTAAAACGGGGGGGGGGCACCCCCACTTTGGGGAGGTTCGGGGGTCCCTATGTCACTCCTTAGTAGGTTTTGGGGGCTCTTCCTGGTGGGTTTTGGGGATCGCATGTTACTCCGTGGTAGATTTTGGGGGGCACTGTGGGATTTGGAGGCCCCATAACTGAGAGTTTTGGGGTTCCCCAGTCCCTCCATTGTAAGTTTTGGGGTCCCTGGGGGGTCCCCTTTCCAGTGGGTTTTTGGGGTCCCCCTTTCCTTCCTTGATAAATTGGGGTCCCCCATTCCCTCCATTGTAAATGTTGGGGTCCCCCTTTCCCTTGATAAATTGGGGTCCCCCATTCCCTCCATTGTAAATGTTGGGGTCCCCCTTTCCCTTGATAAATTGGGGTCCCCCATTCCCTCCATTGTAAATGTTGGGGTCCCCCCTTTCCTTGGTAAATTGGGGCCCCCCACTCCCTCCATTGTACATTTTGGGCTCCCTTTAAATCTTGGGGTCCCCCCCATCCCTCCCTTACAAGTTCTGTGCTCCTTGTGGCTTCCCAGTGACTCTTGTCTCCCCTTCCTTGTACCTTCCTTGTCTTGGGGGGGGTGAAATTGGGTCTGAACCCCCCCCTAAACCCCCCCAATAATTTTGGGGTCCCCCCCCGAACCCCCTTTTTTGGCTCCTACCGCAGCTGGAGTCGTCGCGGCGCCTCTCGGAGATCCGGACGCTGCACGAGCGCAGCCGCTCGGCCGCCGCCGAAGCTCGGCGCAAGGAGGAGCTCCACAAACAACTGGTGAGAACCTGGGGGGCGAGAGGGTTATTTTGGGGGGGGGTGGGGGGGTCCCCAAAACCTTCTCACTCCCCCCCTCATTTCTTTTTGGGGGGGGCGCAGGTAGCGGAACTGGAGGCGTTACCCCGAGATGTTTCGCGCGCCGTCTACACCC
>NW_027660033.1:0-15163 GCF_963082525.1 Nesoenas mayeri
GAAATTTGTGAAGTTATCACATGGCAGTGGGGAATGCTTTTGGTTTCTATTCACCAGACCCATGAGTTTTAGAGAACCTTATGCTTTCACGGATGTTCCACGAAGAGGATCACTATTAAGCTAACACCTCTTGTGTGCTGATACAGATGTCAAGCTTGCTTTACAAGCTTGGAGGGACATTTAAAACAAAAGAAGAGAAAATAATGCTTTAAGCTAGTGCAGGTTCAGCTGAGTCATTATGTTTTAATGCCCAACCCTTGTTTGTTTTCTGTTTCTCTCTGGAGATCTTTTGCTATAGAAGGTTAAAGATTACTGAGATAACTAACAATAAATGTGTCTGGCGTTGTGACTTTTGACCAATAATTATAGCTTGGATTGACTGAAATGAATCTGTATCCAATTTTAACATCCTATAGCAGTAAAATCGACAAGGGTGTGAATTAAAACCTTGGCTCTATTGATTAATATAAAAATGGGGATGGCCATATCTCTGAGTTTTGACAACAACCTGAGCCCTTCTCTTTTACCAACAGTGGGGAACACAGTGCTGTAGTGATTTGTTAACTGCTCCTTTGCCCATTAGGACTCAAATGACTTGGCTTTGGAGTGGACTTGAGAAGTGACTCAGAGTTTCAGCAGACACACCCAGTTACTGGCTTTGTAGTACAACAAATGCTTTCCAATACAACATATTTTTTAAAGAAAGACTGTATATTGCTCTCTGTAGACCTGAGGGCATATATTCAGTCACAACATAGGTGCAGGTTGAGTGATAACTCTGCAAACTGCTGTCTCACACCCTGCCAGCCTGCTTCAGTTCTATTCTGAAAGGGTGCCTGAAGGGGGAAGAAGAGCCCCTCTCTGCAAGCCACAGCCTGACTGATGCAGCTACCAGGGTTAGCAACAGGGATGCTTATGCAGGCGGTAGTGACCTTGTATCTTGTGTACGTTAGAGGTGGCAGCTGCAGGTGGCCATCAGACACTTCCTGGTGCAGAGACCAAGATTAGGTGAGATTTGCATAGGTGGTCAGTCATTAACAGTAGTCATGGCTTTGCTGGTCTACACGGAAAATAAGCACCTCACAAGCATACTCGTTTGTGGAGCTTTAACTAAGCCAGTCCTGGTGTTGGTCATGTCTGAGACAGCAACCAATTTATTGAGAGCAGCTATCAGTGCTGGGCAGATACAAACCAGGGCCGTGTGAGAACCAATAACTGAGGCAAAAAGCATTAATAATGCTCATCGCTGAAGCATCCTTTTGCCCACGCCACATAGTCTTCACTTTCCAGACGAGCAGCCAACATCCTGATCCACTCTACTCAGAGGCATAATGTAAGCATACTGCAAAAATGAATTCTTGAATATATGCTTTCTCCCATTCACAAATAATCAAACAGTAGAGTCTGACAAAAATAAATGTACATGATTCCCAAAAGTTCTTAGATTTCCCCTGTTGTTCTTTGGTTTTAAAACAGATTCAGTTATTTTTCAACTAGAAAAGCTTTAGAAGCACTGTCTTCCACAATCAAACATGTTTATTAGACAGATTATTATCTCTCCTGCTTTAAGTAGTTTCTAACATTTTGGTGCCACAGAGGAAGAACAGCAGCAGGTTTAGTTATTAATAATATGTTGTCATGACGATTTTTTTGCAATGTTGGAAAAATGCTCTCAGTAGCATTCTAGGTACAGTCAACATTCAAGGTAGTTACAATGTCTGATTTCTTTGGGGAAGAGTGATAAGGGGTAGGACTTGCCCTTCATCAGAGTTTGAAAAGATTTTCTAGGGGACAAACTGCGGTCTTCTTACTTGCATTTATAATTGTCCACTCATGTAAGTGGTCCCATGAGGCTTTCTAAGATTATTGGGCATGAAGGAGAACACAGCATTTGTGACACAGTTGAGATTTCTGTTTATTTTAAAGCCCACAAATGCAGAGCAATTTCAGAAAGGTCTTTGAGAACTTATTTTTGTGCCAACCTTGGACTCAAGAATTCAGTGACAGAAATTCTCAGAAAAAAATCATGCAATTCCCTAGAAAAAGGTCTGGATCAGATAAAAAAATGTGTTAGAAATGTCTCTATTTTGAAGAGGGGCATCATGTAATCCAAGAGAGATAAGGACGTGGTTGTGCCTTTGGGTTTTCATCATCCCTAAACTCCATGCCATTTTTCAGGAAAAATATTGAATAGTAGCCAAATGTGACTTCAGTTCTATCAAAGGAGTAAATTCAACATTAAAGGAAGTCCTTTCAGAGGAACAGAGTTACATTTGAAACTATTCAGATACCCACTCCATTCATGTTAAAAAGACTGCTAAGACATACAGGTGTCCCATTTGGCCCTATGGCAAGCACAATATTTGAAAAGGGAAATGATGGCCACCTTTTAAATTCTTTGCCTGCTCACTGCATGTCACCTCAGCATTATGCCCTGCCCCCAGGTAAACTGATACTCTGGTCTTCCAGCTAGTCTACTTCACATGAAAAACAAACAAACAAACAAACAAACACAACCCAAACCAACCCCCTGCCAAAGAAACCCCCAAAAAACTGAAGGAGGAGAGCACTTACAAACATGTGAGGGGGAGAAAGACTTACCCTGTTGCCAGAGATTAGCGCACTAATGTGAAATAAGGAAGAGAGAGGTCTAAGTCTCTGGGCAAATAAATATTTTATTATCTACAACAAGTGGAAAGGCTTCCACAAGAGATGTCTTGCTGCTGAAAACAGTGTATGGTGGATTTGGCCTCTTCTCAGGGGAAGCCTGGCCTTGAGCTCAGGCAGGATGGTAAGAGGAAAGTAAGCCTCCCCTTCTGTGTTGCATCTCTATCCAGGGGATATGGGAAGAGATATTTTTCTTCTCTCCACATGGCTTTTATAAGAAAAGGCTGACCTGCTTTAGACTTCTAAAGCAGCCCCCAATTTCAAGCAGAGATGGATCCTTGTCTGCCTTTGTGGGGCAGGAGTTAAATCCATTTTCTTTTCCTAGCAGAAATATATCTGTTTTCAGTAAAAATAACCCAGAGCATCACAAATGAGTCCCAGCAGCCAAGAGCTGGGCACAGATGTGGCAATAAGCAATGAGTGAACCCTCTCCAAGCAGAACTGACCCCAACAGGCATCTCATGTCCCCACCACCCAGAGCAGTAGATGCAGGAATAGGAGTAGGATTAATTGGCACTTTTGTGCTTTCTCAGTCACACTCTCATGACAAAACCTCTGCAATGCTTGTGCCAACCACCAGCCCATCCAGCCCTGCTAGAGGTCTGACAGCAGCAAGGTGCTACAACAGCCCTTGGCATGTGAAGTTGTTTTCATTGTTGTCCAGGTTGGTATTGCTTTTATTTTAAAGTCAGGTTGGCAGTTTTTATCTGATCTAAGTGAACAGCTGATGTTAAATGTAAGTTTTGATATAAAGTGGTGGGACACCTCCTTACATCTGAGGACTTGGAGAGATCCCTTTGGTTTCTTAATTTTCCCTGTTCACGTGGGTGAATAGCCCCAGAAAGGACAACACTGGGCTGCAGCCTCACTTCAGCCTGGGACAGATAGAGGATCTCCACACAGGGGAGAGATACGGGTGCAAACAGCAGCAAAGAGGTACGGATAAACCTGCCCAGGGAAGTTTGGTGTTGGGCTTAAGACCACTGTGTAGGTCTGACACATGGCTTTTGCAGACATGGGCCCTTAGACCTCTGGTGACCTCATAGATGAAGGAGGGGAACTTCTTAGCACAGCATTTGGGAAAAAAAAAATTATCTGGAAGATAAAAAAACTCTTTTCATACCTTCAGCAAGTGTGGGAGGGGAAGAGGACAGGCTCTTGTATTTGTGTGCAAGGGATGGTATTTATATTTTAGAGCAGGGCCTGTGTGTTTGTGCTTTCTGGATACATGGCAAGAGGAGACAGAGGTCTTGCTTATATTCTTTGTATCTGGAGGAGGAAAAAGTGCTCTACTGTCCTAGAAGAAGGGAAGACTATGGTTAGATATGTGAGGGTAGGTTTTATGATAACTGATAAGGTAGCTCAGTTTAGCCTGAGTAGCCCAAGATGTTAAGATTATTTCAGTTTTAGCTCTGAGCTGTATGTGTGCAGATGCATTTCCTGCCATCCTGGGAAAATGGGTTGCCTGTTGTACTAGTGCCTAGACATGCAGAGAAGGATATGGACTGGCTTGCAGGCTCCTCAGACTAGCCCTGAAGCACGTGTCTCACAGGAATTCAGAGACCTCAGCACCCAGCTATAGCCACACAACCCATGGCAGCAAGATTATTCACTGTGTTGGCTGGTATCCCTTCGGGAAGAGAAGATGATGGCCTTTTCCCACCAAAAACATCTTAAGTTGTGAAAAAATTGTAGATCACAGTTGTGACCCTGGTCCATGTCAGAAGGAAGAGATGATGGAAAAATCTCTGGCAAACATGGTTGAAATGGCTCCAAAAGGGGTAGGTATTTCCATCTAGAAAAACTTGGAAATTGCATCCCATTTCTTTGCCTCTCAAACCTTGGAAAGAGGAGCAGCAGCAAGGAGAATGCTTTCCTATGTGGGTAGATGATGCCTGACTAACAGATGGCTGACTGTGCATGGTGGATGGGCGCTATACATACAATAAAACCAAATGTTGTGTGAGGCGCATGATGTAGTATGCTGGAGAGTCCCAGTCTGTGTAGCACACGAAGCTGTGGAGCAGAGGTTACAAGGGGTACTCCAGCTGGGATGTGGTTGCAGGTTCCAGTAGCATTTGGAAACCTGAAATGCCCATGGTGAATGCAGCCCAGGGAGTCTCTCATCTGATTTTTCCACCACAATCATTTCAGGATGGCGGAGGTCCTGGCTGCAGTAGTGACAGGCATTTCTGACAGGAGGATCAGGTTGCAGCGCTGTAGCAGCTGATGCACAGAGAAGATGGCTGAGATCAGCCTGCATTCCCATAACATATGGTTGGGCCATGAAGGATTGCAAACACAATTTCTACTGCACAAAGCAACCACAGACTTTTAAAACACCATTGAGCTTTTATTGCAGTGTGTGTTTTTACGGTTTTCCCAAGCCATACTATCACCATATATGTTTTGAAATTACAGTTTACCTTGGGTACCTACACACTACCTGTTGTCTTGTGGCTGTGATGTGGAGAAATGTCCAGGACATATAGTTAACTTTATTCATGAATAACACTTAAGGCTCTAACATTTACCTGTGCTATGGCTGACCATGCATCAAGTGATGTGAGGTTTGTAAGGATGAATCATATTTTTGTTAGAAAGGTGATAGACTTGGAAAGAAATGGACAACCTCCCAGACACACAACTCCTTCCTCCAGGCAAAAGCAAGAGCAACAAACAATAAGTGTATTCCTTAAGTCACGTCGTTTCCTCTAATGAAATGTTTTATCTCTCCCTGCACAGCTTTCCTTTCTTATATTTTTATCAGGGATGCAAAACTACAAATTTCAGTTTGGCACTGCTGTAATGTAATGGGATGGCCTTTGCAGACACAGTGGGAACCCCAAACAGGAGGTGTCAATATGTCCCCTAATGCGCTGCTCCTGGTGTCCTCTCAGAGCTGTCTCAGAAAGGCTGTCCACCGCTGAAAGAGTTAAGAACATCTTGTCGAGGATATACAGTTATCTGGAACTTCTGTTTATACAGAGAGGCAATAAAACATTCAGCGCCCTAGACCAGTGCAAGAAGGGTCAATACAAGCTCCAGCAGTTGTATATAAATTAACCTTTTAAGTATGGCCTAATCCATAATGATTCATTGACAGGAATTATTCCAGGAGGCTGAGCTGCAACAAATTGTAGCAGTTGTAGCTAACTACAGTACCTCACAGCTGCTGAAAGCTTGCCTGCCTCTTAAGATGAGGTATCTAAGGGAACATTTTAAAAGGTTTTGACAATGTATTTCCACAATACTTGTTAGAACCAGGACGTCTCCAATGATCTTATTTTCCTAAAGTGGTATAAAAGCATGAGGAATCTGAATATATACATGAAGGATGTTTTGAAAGATTTTTGATTTTACTGCAGCACTGACAGAATATGAAAAGGATGCTTCACTCCTACACACTGGAGTGGTCACCCAAGAGAGCTCATTTCTTCTCCTCACTAGGATTTAGCCAGGATAGTGCAATGAGCGTTTGAGCTGAGAAGCCTGCAGTGTATTTGCAATTGTCAGAATTAAAAGTGAAGGAAGACAAAACAACCTCTCCACTCCCACCCTCTGTCAAACATGCCTAATGAATAGCTCTGCATGCACTGTATCAGAAACCCCAAACGTTGACGGCGACGCGAGGCACTAATTTGTTAGTTATCATATCTGACAAATTGTCATCATGGTTCCACTCCTTCAGAGGGTGTTGTGCGTGTGACCTAGGGAAGGGCTCTCAGGCTTGAGCTAATGGGTGTACGACTTGGAACAGAAGATGATGTGCCAAGATGGGAACCACAGAGTGGGCTGCCAAAAAAGAACAGTATAATTATCTGTGCATAATTCACGGCCGGAGAATAAGCTTTCCTCCAAACTTGTCTGCTGTAGAGATGTACCAGACTCATGGCTTTTTCAGTGAGTATTCACAAAAGTAGTGACAATCTGTGCAGAAATGTTCACTTCTCCAAACTTTTTTTTTTTTTTTTCTATTGGACTAAAATAGACATTTCTATAGCACTCTTTGCTCTCAGGACTGGTCTGTTAAGACAAGTGATGACTCACAGATGTATATTCTTACTTTCTTGGATAGTTATCTCTCCCCTTACCCCATTTAATCTCTTCATTTGAAAAAAAAACCACCACAACCAACCAAACAAAACAGCCACCTCTGCAAGCAAAAGCACTAAAAATGCAAACTATTGCAAGAGTATTGGCTCACTGAATCTTCAGAGTTGCTGTTATACTGTGACAACAGTGGTCCTAGTTCTCCAATTCTCAGGACAAACACTCAGACAACATGAGTCAAAGGAAAATTCCTTTTAATTCTTAGCATTTTTAGGCAACACAGCTTTCCAGTTCAGGTTCTCTTCAGCAGATGGCAAAGTATGAATGCACCTGTGAGGGTGCATGGATATAGCCCACTGCTCTTTCAGTTATTATTGGACTGTATGAAGGTTATAGGGTTACTTTACCCTCGAGATACCACCTTTTCATCACTGTTATAGAATATGGATATTTTGTCTCAGCAATGACTAAAAATTAATTCTCCAAACTGTATTCATTTTCTTGAAGAAGATTCAGCTTCCAAAAGTGAAAGCTCAGGAAATTCCTTAGCTGGTAAGTCCTTCTGGACTGAATGTCCTGTAAGGACTATTCTGCATGGGAGGGAGAAGGCCCTTACAGAAAGGTAAAGAAGATGGAAAAAAATGTTCCCATAATTGCTGGCAAGGAAGATGCAGATTTTGCTTGGGCACATTTCTCTTTGAAAGCTGATCCTGTTTTGTAAGGGTAGACAAGGAAGAGTTGCCAAATTCGTAGGACAACGAAGTTTGGAAAGCACTGGCAAAATATGTGGAATTGGATTAAATTTGACAAAATGTCATATTGCTTTAAGGCTCCTCAGGGTGTCCTGAACCATTTTTGCTCCACATAGTGCAGATTTCCTGTAAAGCTTTGGCACTGCCAGAGCTGCTCAAAAGTGTTGCTGTGGACGTGCTGAAGCTGTAGGAACCCATCCCATGGGAATTTTCCCAAAGAATAGGTGCTGATCTCCCTCTGGTCTATGTGTAGGACCTAACTCAAGGAAAGTCCTCATATTGTAGGGAGCTTACAGGCGTGTGCATGAGGTCTGTGCCTTCCAGGGGTGCTTGGGCAAAGCTCTCTGGGTCCAGCTGGAGGCCAGAGGGTCAGCACTAAGTGGATGTCTGAATTTGGGTCTGGAAACAATATAAAGCATAAATGTGCTTCCAGGTCTTGATTAACTGCTTATGGAGTGTGGGATGACACTTGTGCACTTGTGTTCTAACCCTGCCCTGTGTCACTATCTTATCTTCCGTTACTTTGATAATTCGTAATCACAAAATGAAAAATCAGGACCTGAGACAGATGTCCTGGTTCTGGCAGAATGCTTTGGTCACTGCAATAGTTTATAATTTTAAGCACATGCTTAATTGTTTTGCTGGATTGGGGTGTAACTTTCTTGGTAGATACTGCAAGACTTTAGCTTTCTGGGAATGCTCTTGGAAGGAGGAAACGAAAACATTTCCTTTATAAATGTTTGTGGAAAATGAATAAAAATGTATGAGCATGCAATGAAAATACATTTCCACTTCTTTATTGTGTTCACCAAACAACTCAACATAACAATAATGACCTAAGCTTACATGAACAATGAGAAATGAGCTCTGCAGCCTATTAATGTGAGTGAGGAAACCATGGGTTATGGATGCATCTTGCAGTTTATACTCATACAAATGTCTTCATCAGACTGATCAACAGCCCAGAAGACATCAAATTTGAGCTACCTTGGCGGGGTATCTCCTGGGAACACCCCAGAGACAGGCTGGTGCCACATCTGAGGCTGCTGTGCTGCTGGTCAGATGACTTCAGTTTCCAAAGATCTCAACCTGAGAGCTTTCAGCAGTGTTGCATTGAAGAAGAGGAAATTACAAAAAAATTAATAATAATTTTTAAAAATCATAAAAGAAAAGTACTGGAAAATCAGGTGCATACATGTAGGCAGCCCCAGCATTGATCTCACATAAATGGTAGTACTTATGAGGTGGATAATCCAGCTTCTCATTGATCTTGGCAGTACTAGTAGGGGGCCATATTTACATTTGGTTGAATTGCTCCTGGACAAATTTTCTCCACAGTATTAAATACAAAGAAGACTTCCATTAACAACAGGACAGCAGAGCTTTTCATTCATCTATTTTTTTCATCTGTTTTTTAAAAAATACATGGCCTGGTTCTCTGTTCTGCTGCTGGTCTTATACTGGGGTAGCTGCACCGAGTAAAGAGAAGTAGCAACTACATCGAAGGCTGCAGCAGAGGAGAGTTGGACCCTGAGTATTTGCAGCAAACAGCAGAAAGAGTTTCTTCCTTTTAAAGTACAAAAGAACAAGGAGTTATTATCCTTCTTCTCCCAGCAAAACAGAGCAAAATCAATATTCTTCCCTGGGTCATTTCTCCAAGCTTTCTTCTTTCCCAAATACTCTCACCCTATGCTATCTCCATTCTGGAGCTATTCTGCTCCTTTGATGAAGGAAGGAGGGAAACAAGCATTTTTTGGGAAGTAATTCTTTGGATGCATTTTAGGCTGAGATGAAATGCACCATAAAGTGCCTGTTTCTCTCCAGGTATGACAGAGTTCAAACCCTGCAAATGTGTGTATGTATGTGTGACTGTACAATCCTGCCTGTTGCATCTGGGCAGTCCCATTGTGTCTGGCCGGTTTTATCCTGCTGTCTGGTAAAGATCTAGACACCTTATTGTGTTCCAGTAGAGAACAAAAGACCAAAGGAGTCACTGTCCCTGCATGTCCAACCTCACCACTCCAGCAGCCCCTCAGGGTGCTGTGACTGACAACGTCTTGCTGGACACTTCCAGCTGCCCCCTGGGAAAAAGACAGGGACACGTGAGTTGCAGGACAGAAGAGTTTATAGTCACCAGGAAGCCAGTGTCCGTGGCATATCAGCATAAACAAAGAAATTGTCCTAATAGAGAGCCACACCTAGAAGTACTACAGTCCTCTCATGGAATCACACAGCATGTGGTACATGAATCCAGGTAGTGAACCCACAGCAAGCAAGGAAGAACAAGTTTATAGACCAGCAGCTAGGAAAAGAGAAAACAAGTAATATGAAGGGAGACAAAAAACCCTCACACATAGTGGCAGGGAAGCCAGAACCAAGTCTGTATGCAGAGCTGACCATGAGAGATAAAGATGAAAAAAATGAAGGTAAAGATTTTTACTGTCTCACTGGGAATTAGAGGACAAGAAGCAAGTGAGATGCTGTTGCCAGGAATAATGCCTGAAACACTGGAACAGCTGATAAAGGTGTTTGATTAGAATCATGACCCTTCAGACAGAATGAGACTCTGGAGAAATACCGTATCTTTTACCCCACCCCAAGAAGCAAGATCTGAGATAGGCACCTGCCTTGCAGAGCTGCAAAATCTATAGCTCTGGAGATGTACAGATGTACTCCCTAAATGGAGCCAAGATCATCTGTAGGACACGAGTTCCCTTTACAGGAAAGTATAAAAAGAAGAGATCTAACTCTAGAGAAACACCTCCAGATAGCAAGGAAACAGCTTGCTATTCCCAGGAAAAGGTCAAACCAATACAGCAAAGGAAGGCAGAGCACAGGACGGAACAGCCTACCAATAATGTAGGCAGCAGAGGCCAGTGTAGGAGCTTTGTAGTGAAACAACAAGAAACGCTGGAAGAAAAATGCCTGGCAAGGGCAAAGATGCAGGAGAGGAGGAGAAGCAAAATATTTGCCTCAGTCCTGCAAGTTCATGGGGAATTAAAAAGCTAAGTGCCTCTCAGATACCCGCAGCGTGGCTTCAGCAGCAGGAGGGACCCTGGGGTCCACACACCCTGTGGAGCTTTCAGGACCTGCGTCTGCCCTTGCATCAATAGTCAGGTCAGAGCCAGATGGTTCATGAAGCTGCGATATCGTTGAAAGAAGTGATAAGCAGCAATTCTGACCACATCATGGTGATGTACAATAAAACCACCTTGAGGTCAATGGCCAATGCAGGATGTTGGTAATAAATCCATGAAACAAGAGATGTTATCGCTCAGAGTTTATGACAGTTGACATTCAAGATCACCACCCAGGGCAGAGCACCAGGGCCATGCATGACCTTCCTCTGGTCACAGTACAAACCCTCAGAACCCTCTGCTTGTACAAGAAGACAGTCTCTGTGGGCCACGTCCAGGATTCGAACTGGACTAAAGGGCATAGATCTGTTCCCTGTGCAACGTCAGTAAAGATAACACCGCCCAGAGAATCTGGCCAACACACTGCTGTACTGTGATCAGTGACCTCCCGACTCTGTGTCCCCGTGCATCATGTATAAAGAGTAAACAGGGGATAAAATATTCTATCCAGACCTGATAGCTTTGGACACTCATTTTTGGACGTGTCTGAATGCCTATGCAATGTATTAGACAGAGATGAATCAGGTCTGGAGCTTATATGTTCCTGTTTCAGAAAGTGCAGCATATACTTTACCATAGATTTTACACTGCTAATTTATAAAATGGAATCATCAAAATTATTTCTTCAGCTTGTGTTTTTAAGAGGTGGCTAAATTTGTGGTTTGCTTACTGTGCCAAGAGACTGACACATGGCTACATGGTTTCACACACCTCCTTGCAGCCTATGGGGTCAGATTCTAAAACCAGTGATGCCATCCTACAGCTGAAGTAATTCTGTCCACACAAGTTCAAGTGCAATCACAGTGGGACCAACTGCCTCTTTGTTTGGTATCAGGGTATATAAATATCTGACACTTATCATGCAGTTGCAGGTATCTATGTATTTCAAAGTAACTGACGTGCTAGATTTATCAATAAAAGGATGATAACTTACACAATAATTGTGGCTTTGTGGCAGATGAAATTTCAGAGGAATCAACTCTGCCATTCTTTTAATCAAAATGAGTAATAAAACTTTACCTATGTGAGGTTTGTCTCTCTCAAAATAGCTCAGCTGACCTGTATTAAAGTCTGTGTAAGAATCGTTGAGAAATAACAGGAGAGGAATAGGCAGACATTTTAAGCTAGACATTCTGTTCAAGAGATATAAGACAGCACAGATGACCTAACTTTAAAACATAGCCTTGTTGAACATCTGCTTTTTTATTCCAACCCATACTAGGTAAAGCATAAAACATATATTTAAACATGTATTTCTTTTGTAAACATAATTTTTGAAGCACAACTTGAGATAAGACATCTGTGCAACAACTGTAGACAAAAGTACAGTATTTAATTCTCTCTGAAAAGTTATGCTTCACAATATTCTTCAATGGGGAATTGTGGATTTTTTGTGCTGGCATGGTACAAGCAAGATCTGAGAAGACAATCCCTTGCAGAAAGGGCTTACACAGCAAAAATCAGTTTATTGTGTACTGAGGACAGTCACTTCATCCCTCTCCAAAGAATATTTAAGATAGAATCTAAGGGGGAGAAAAAGGGAAGTTTCTTAAGCTGGATGCTGATGCTGATAGTGGTTGTTACTAACTGTACCTGGCTCTCACGAGTCCTAGCCTCATGCTCTGGCCAGCAGGATTTTGAAAGTTATACATGTCCCTTAAAAACGTAATTAACACCTCAGTGGAGTCTTCAAAGAGCAGAAGTTTCTGGTTGAAATCTGTTTCAATAGAAATAGAAAAATACTGGGCATCCTCTGGTTTGAAGTGAAGTGGAGATAATAACCAAAGGAGAAGAAAGACAAGGGTAAATACAGTGAAAACACCAGGATGCAAGACAGCAGTGATAACGCTATGGGGGCTCTGCAGGGATGTGGCAATTCCCTTACCCTGTGGCAGGAATATCTCTCACTCATTAGAGCTGATTAGGGAGGATGAGGCTTGAGCTTTTTTATCTTCCTCAGTAATTCTGCCTTTGATGCAGACTGGTTATAGTATGGTTCTGGTTCTAAAATGGGTGTTGAACGTCCTTCTTTCACTGATCCATTAAAATAATTATGAACAGCTCTTTAGGTCTGTTATGTACAACAAATCTACTTTGGTTCTTGATGACTGATTTCTTTGGCTCTGCGAACAAGGTGAGAACACCAGATTTGTTTATTTTGAGCCCCGTAAAGGAAGCCTTGTGTATTTTGTGAGTGCTGGAAAAAGTTTAGAAAAGAGCTAAGGAGGTGGTTTGGATTCTAGATTCTGCACCTTATATTGTGGGATCACAGCCGATTCACAACTGATGAGAAAGTTCCAATATTTCATGACCAGAAATTGGAAATGACTGGTATTGGGAAAAGGATTCAGTTCTCTGTGCTAGCACAGATCAGCTAGTGAGATCAGTTGGCTGGAAGCAAAGCTTGACAAATTTTCGTTGGCAATAAGGTACATTGACTTTCTAACAGGGAAAGCAATACATTATTGCAACAATTCACTTAAGATTGTTACAGACTTGTCCTTTAGTCGAGACTGGGTGGCTTTCTGCAATTCAAATGAGAGCTATGGGTTTGGTTGCTTTAAAACCTGGGTGAGGTCCTGCTGCTTGCATTATGTGAGTGGTCTCTAGCCTTCAAACCATCTAACCTAAGCACTCCAGAGCAATGGGCAGATCTCCGAAAGTTGAAAGGTTTGAATTGCACATGCTCCAGAGACAGGGAATTTGAATACCAAATGTCCCAAATGACCACAAAATGAGCTTCCTTGGGGAATCCAAAGGTTTCACCATATTAATCAGAAAAATTAAGACCTCAAGCACACGGGAATGTGCCTGTGGTGACACATGGTTAAATCCAAGAGGTGCCTAGCAGCGTACAAGCACACGTACGCTGTGTCAGGGAGCAGCAGACATTCTGCACAGCACTGTGCAATGCAAGTGGCTGGAGAAGCCAGAGACAGTTCAATGCTGGGGTGCACCAGCCCAGCCTTTGGCCTCCCATCTGCGTTCCTGCACTGAAGCTCACCTGCTGAACTCTGCAAGGTGAGCTCATCAGTCTTTTACTGCAGCTTCATTACTGTGCTCTTAATTGCCGGGTCCCAGAAGATGGTTTCTGGCCAGCCAAAACCCCCCAGCTCTGCAGATTTCTGTCTTGGTGGATGCTGGCCAGATGGGAAACAGATTCAGGGTTCATGTTCTTGAAAGCATGTGAAGCCTGAGCTGCTAGAGAAGACCAAGATGGTAGCCACAGGCACTGGGGATTCATGAGGTAAGCCTGTACGTGTGACTGAAGTAGCATTTGCTGGTTTAGTTCCTTTTATTGTGTTTAGTAAAGTGTCCTTTTTTTTTTTTTCTCTGGAATGCTAAGCCTTTTGGTTGGCACAGTTTGGGCTTTTGGCACATTTAACTATTTTTTTTTTTTTTTCTCTCTCTGCAGTTAGAGAAAGCTCTTTATTTAACTGTGAACTTTTTCACTAAAAAGATGCCCAAATCTTAATAAAATCTAAAGGTGGCAGCAATGAAACAATAGCAAGGCTATGGCTACAGCTTCTAGGGCAGGTTTGCACCATCCAATAAAAGAGATTGCCAACCCACTGCTAAGCTGAGTTTCTAAGTTCTCATGAGTCAGAAGTTTGGGTCTGGAAGGGTCGATGGCTGAGCTGGTTAGCCCTGCCTCTCTTGCAGGACTGTCCAGACCTGCATTGGGAAGAGTGATGCTTGTCCAGCACAGCTGCCTACAGGCAGGAGCAGCCTGCACAGAGCTCACAGGTGCATTCAGTCCTCCACAATGTGTTTGAATGCCCTTCTGCAAACACAAGGAACCTGTGTATACAGGGGTGAGAGTATTTGCAGGTTCTGTCCATGGAAGGCTGATGTACACAGAGACTTTTACTGTGTTCCTGTTTTATATCCTTGATAATATCAGCAGAATGTATCACGCTGAAACTGTAAATTGTTTTGCATGGGTTGGTCATCTCAGAGCAATGTCCAGCCTGCAGCGAACAGATATGCTATACCTAGGTTCAGAGATAAGGTGTCTTTTAGTTTGTCAGTGGTAAAAGTATTATCACCAGTGTCTCTGGCCTGTGGCTCTGGTCTTGAGCACCCCACCTCCCCTCCTGCTTATCCCACGGGTCCTCCTCCAACTTTCACTGCAGCCAAAGGGAAGTAGAGGGAAGTTCAGCAAAGTTCACCCACCGTCACCAGGAACTGCCCGAGCAGTGTGGCCGTGATAGAGGGTGATAAAGAAACAGTTATCACACGGGTGACCAGCGCAGCATTAATCACAGTAAAATCCACTCTGAAGAATGTGCCTGTGAGGTTTCATCCTGAAAAAGGGCACAGAACAGTTCAGTATCCCAGCAGGGTTCTGCACAGGACAGGGGTTAGTAGTTCCAACTGCCTTATGGAAGCTGTTTGAGTTCCCCTTCCAGATTGCTCAATAATTGCATTTGTGGAGGCAACAACAGCCTTAGTGGGGTCTTTGTCAGGGGTAGAGCATCCATCAGCTGCATAACACTTGCATCCACAACCGCAGTGAGTCCAGAAGGCTCCCGAGCGCTCTGTCTGCAGCGC